>NW_019394591.1:0-81207 GCF_000612105.2 Orussus abietinus | reverse complement strand
GACCCTTTCGATTCTCATATCAGAGCCTTCGATAATTGTATATTGATCGAAATATGAGAGCTCGACGCCATTTTGGTTCTGGCCTGGGCTGAGTTAAAAAATTTTTTCCAAAAATCCAAATTTTGAATGTGTCAGGACAATTCTTAGATGATCAAAGTTTCGGACAGTTTGGTCTAATACCCTTAAAAAAAAGTGTTGTATTCGAATCGACTGATTTGAAGGGTGTTTCACTTCACCTTAAAAACTCTGTCGCTTGAGATATTTAGCGAAGGTTACGAAAGAATATTTAAGAAATATTCTAGGCTACCAGGGATGTGACATACTCCAAGTTTGTTGGGAACATCAGACATTCTCACGGTATGCGTCTGTTGATTGTATGCTGATATAAACGGTCATGCCCTGCCGAATGAATTAAGTGCATCATGTTACGTGCATCACGGGGTACATGAAATTCCTTTTCCCAAAAGTGCCACCCTTGCACGAACAGCGGATGCATTTATAATCTCGAATTTAATGGTTCATCCGGTTTCTCTCGTGGGACTCTTAAGTCCTTCCTTCCGCTTTCCGGTCTCACGTCTTCCCCCTTCAATGGAATAAGTAATCACTTCTGCTCCTAGAAGATCTTGGGAACGCAAACGGCCAAACGTGTGCACGCTAAATCCGACTTTTCAATACAACCCTAGTAGCATAGAATAATTTATAAATATTTCTTTGTAATCTTTGCTAAATATTTCGAGCGACAGGTTTTTTCAGATTCCTTGTAGATTTCATTCGAAGATATTTGAAATATTTCTTGAAAATCTCAATAACATATTTAGGTTCAATAATTTATAAACATGTATAGTAATTATATTTTTTAACCTATGAACATTATAAAAATACATTTTTTACTTCACGACTATTATCGGACACTTCATTTGGTATAAACAAAAACAAGACATTTTTGTAATATTTTCGTTCCGCTATTTCATTATGGGAGCAAAACGTGCGATTTTGATTTTAAATCTTTTTAGAACGTTTATAATGTTTTCGGAAGATAATATTTAAAAAATACTTGTATTAAAATGAAACGAAATGTTTTGTATATCTGGTAGNAAAATTAATAAGAAAGAATAGCCAAAAAATAATCGTCTGCATTTTATATCGACAAATGTTTTTGCAGGTATTAAATTTCCTCCCCTATTCCTGTATGCCAAACCTTTTGTTCCATTATGCTTTTGTAAATTTCGTGCCCATTTATCAGGATTACGACTTCTTTTCCTCCCAATCGATGCGTTTGTTGGGGAATTTGTATCGTTGCAATCGGATGAATCCCAGAAACACGATAAACGTCTTCTTGCCCCAGACTTTCTGCTGATAAATCGTATCGAAGAATCATTACTGCTTTCCACATCCACATTGTTATTAGTTTCACTCATCTTGATTATAACGGTATAATATTTAGTTCTTTAAAAACAATCAGGGAGTAATGTTGAAAAGACCAAAAAATATGTAGTCCGTGTAATATCGGTGAAGTATGCAGTAACATTCAGCGTGAGAGATCCCTGTTATACCAACTACCGTCTACATTGCGCTTTTCTCTATCCGTTTGATGATGCGATTTTATTCCTCATATTGTTGAAAGGGGGAAAGCATCTTCGGCTGTTTAAAAAAAAAAGCGTCGATGTACGGGCGCAACAGATAATCCAATAATACTATACGGCCAGGTATTCGTCTACGATTTACATTAGAGTATGGAGTTAATCAAAATGGCTTCTGAAATAAATTACTTATTATTCAATGCCCAAAAAAATGTTGCCGTTTAATGGGGTTAATCTCTATTAATCAGGAAAGATATTATAAATATAAAAAGTTATGACTATACCAAGTGCTTTGACCCCTAAATTTAAGATTTTCCAAAAAGTGGAGTTAGTCGATGTGTGCACTGAGCGGCTCATTTGTTGAATCGTATCGACGGAAAGAATGCCTCTGGAATTCCAAACTACAACAGGACGAGAATAGAGAATAGAGAATGGTGTACAGCTCTTCACTCAACGGGTTGAAATACTGTTTAATTATTTTGTTCGTAAAATGTTTAAAATTGCGTCACCCCTTCGACATTTTTGGGGTATAGCACGTGACTTTTTGCTTCCTACTATGCAAATACTATAAGGCTGGGTGAACGCAACTATCTTGTGCTAATTGTGCTAAAACAACAACTATTGTGCGAATTTACACGGTGCCAGTAACTCGTACGAGTTACTGGCACCGTGTAAATTCGCCTTTATGTTCGTGAATCAGGACTCGGTTACGGACGTGTATCCATGTACGATCGTGAGTACGTTTCACAGGTATGCGTAGTGACACATACGCGTATCTATAGAATATTCGGAGCATACGAATAACCAGTTACATGCAGCGCCTTGAATTCATGAATGAACTGGGCGTTATGAAACATCCGGTTTCTCGTAGGCCAGGTCGAGGTACCGCTTCGAATTTATACTCTGATTACCATACTGCACCGAGAAAAAAAGTAAGTGGACTCACAGGAATATGCATTGCGACAACAAAATCCTGCGGTCTAATATGTCGCAAAAAATATCTAATTGAGTAAACAAAATTAAATTATCAAATCAAACGAAGGTAAAATGGTACCTGATAATAGATATTCCGTTCGACGGACAATCTGCTTTAAGGTGAAGTGAAACACGTCGAGGAACTTGATCGACGTCCATAAAGAAGATTTTTCTAAATATCTACGTTGCCGACATACGTTATTATATTGACAGCCGTGTCAAATTATATTGGGTATTGAACTAAATGGCATACTCCCCCTGTCGTTTTCGTATAACAATTATAAAGAAATCGAAGTAAAACTCTAGAAATCTTCTGTATTCATGGTTTCTGAGGCCCTAATTGATTGCAAAGGGACCCTCTGCGCCATCTGTGATTTCCGTGTCAACTTAATTTTTACTCCGAGACCTCATATTCTCATCGTTTTAGCAAAGCAGCGCAAAAGACAGTTTTTTTGCTTTTATCTCGTTCAAATGCGAGTTTATCGATTACCAGAGTGTTCTAAATTGTCGTATAATTTTCCTGACCCTTTCGTTTCTCATATCAGAGCCTTCGATAATTGTATATCGGTCGAAGTATGAGAGCGCGCCGCCATTTTGATTCTGGTCTGGACTAAGTTAAGAAATTTTGGTCAAAAATCAAAATTTTGAAAATGTCAGGATAATTCCTAGGTGCTCCGAGTCATGTCTAGGTGCTCCGAATCTCGCCTTTCCTCGCCCATGATTCTGGGAATAGGTCCGCCCATGGACCTCCGATCATTTTGCCTTGCCTCTTCGAAATATTTCCTCCATCTGTTAGATCCCAACAAAGAACCCGAATGTAGGAGGTGAAATTACAGAAGCGGAACTACTGTTTACGAGTCTATATTTTCGTAGATTTTACCGAATATTAATGGACTTATTGTTCAAAACCACATGTATAATCCTGAAGGAGACACATAAAATGTATCCAAGTGTTCCATTCTGCGATCCTCGACCAAGTGCCGTTTCGTCCACCGTTCATAGGGACAGTCTTGGTCTAGCCGTATCAATTGTTTAGGCAATGATCATATCTTCTAAACAATGCTCGCGTTTCTTCGCCCATGATTCTTGGAATAGGCCCGGCCATGGACCTCCGATCATTTTGCCTTTGTCTATTCGAAATATTTCCTTCACACGTAAGGTTTTCTAAACCCAACGACCGAATCGCAAATGACAAAATGCGCCATTCGTTAAACAACCGTCGAGTCGAATAAGTCTCTTGCCTTCAAAACTTCTTTTCAAACACTATAATCTGTGTAGGGGGAGAAATCACCGAAGGCGAATCTACTATTGACAAGTCTATATTTTCCGTAGATTCACAGGTATAGTTATTTGACTTATTGTTAAAGAAGACGTATATAGAATAGATTCGTGCGTACCGTTCTGCGATCCTCGACCAAGTGCCGTTCCGTCCACTGTTCGGAGGGACCGTCTTGGTCTAGCCGTATCAATTGTTTAGGCAATGATCATATCTCCTAAACAATGTTCGCGTTTCCTCGCCCATGATTCTTGGAATAGGCCCGACCATGGACCTCCGATCATTTTGCCTTTGTCTCTTCGAAATATTTCCTTCACGTGGTAAATTTTGAAACGAACCAGTACCCCCAATCTGGAGAATACTCTGTCCAACGATTTGACTTCTCAGATTGTAGGTGGTGAAATTACCCAAGGCGAATCTACTATTGACAAGTCTATAATTTCCGTAGATTCACAGGTATAGTTATTTGACTTATTGTTAAAGAAGACGTATATAGAATGGATTCGTGCGTTCCGTTCTGCGATCCTCGACCAAGTGCCGTCCCGTCTACTGTTCGGAGGGACAGTCTTGATCTAGCCATAACAATTGTTTAGGCCATGCTCATATCTTCTAAACATGCTCGCCTTTCCTCGTCCATGATTCTGGGAATAGGTCCGCCCATGGACCTCCGATCACTTTGCCTTGCCTCTTCGAAATATTTCCTTCAAGATATACATAGGCTGACTCTTTCATTTCCTCTTACCCGATCACCTGACGTCATATCCGGTATCGGTACCGAGTAACATGGCTCGGGCATAACGGCCTTCGGAGTACGACACAGATCTTCACCCGTGGATGTGTTCCACGATCAATGATTAATGAGAGCACGGAGCTCCTCGAAGTGCATAACAACGAATGCCTGAATGATCAACCGTGACACCGACGCATCAACATATTCATTACGCACGTTGGGCCCATCTGAAAGGAGGCACTGCATATTAATGGCGCGTTTACCGTCACCTGTTGAATGCGTTTCGATGCGCGTTAAGGGCGCTCACCACTCCAGCGATTTTGCAGGGCCTCACGGGACAATTCCGAACGTATTTCTAAACCGATCGAGCTTAACGAGTGCTCATATCGAAGATGAAACGTTGACCTGTGTTTATATGGGAGCGATTTTCCATAAGTGGTCATTTTCATATAAAAAAGTGCAACGACATCATTTCGATGCTCTTTTAACTAGGAAAGAGGTGCTTGATCGAAAATTGCTTCCATATGAACACACGTCCACATTTTATCTTTAAGGCGAAGTGAAACCCCCTTCAAATCAGTCGATTCGAATACAACACTTTTTTTTAAGGGTATCAGATCAAACTGTCCGAAACTTTGACACATCACTCCTGATCATCTAAGAATTGTCCTGACACATTCAAAATTTTTTAACTCAGTCCTGACCAGAACCAAAATGGCGTCGAGCTCTCATATTTCGATATTGTCAATATACAATTATCGAAGGCTCTGATATGAGAATCGAAAGAGTCAGGACAATTTTACGACAACTTAGAATACTCTGGTAATCGATAAACTCGCATTTGAACGGGATAAAGGCAAAAAAAGTGTTGTATGCGCTTCTTTGCTAAAACTACCGTAATACGAGGTCTCGGAGTGCAAATTTAATTGACCTGGAAATTACAGATGGCGCAGGGGGTCCCTCCGCAGTCAATTAGGGCCCCAGAAGACATGAATCCAGAAGATTTCTGGAGTTTTACTTCGATTTCTTTATAATTATTGTACGAAAACGACAGGTGGAATATGCCATTTGGTACAATACACAATATAATTCGACTCAGCTGTCAATATAAACCCGAACGTCGGCAACGTAGGTATTTAGAAAAATCTTTTTCGCCGACGTCGATTAAGTTTCTCGACGTGTTTCACTTCACCTTAATGTCTCCACTTTTTACGTATCGCACGTGCAACGGCCTTCGGCCTGCGACAAGAACCTTTGAATGTAAAAGTATTCTACGATCGGTGATTAATGAAAGAAACGCGTACCTGCTAGAAGTACACTGTGATGAATCCTGGATGATCAGCGTTGGCACCCACGCATCGCCACGTGTTTGTCGCACGTGTTAAATGTATTTGAAAGAAAATAGATATTACTGGACATGCGCGGTTCTACGATCGGAGATTAATTAAAGGAGTACGCAGTTCATCGATATATATCCTAGTAGCACAAAATATTTGTCCTATATTTTCCATATATTTAATGAATATCGTACATTTTGTAAATATTTAGCAGACATTGAAGATATTTGCAAAACGTTTACTTTAGAATATTATCTTTATAGTATTTGTATAATACTGCTCCTCGTATTTTTATAATATTTTTCTAACCGATATACAAAACATTTTATTTTATTTTAATATAAGTATTTTTTTCAATATTATCTGCCGAATACATTATAAACATTTTGAAAATATTTAAAATAAAAAACACACATCTTATTCCCGTAATGAAATAGTGGAACGAAAATATTAGAAAAATTTGTCATGTTTTTCGATACCAAATGAAGTGTCCGATAATAATCGTGAAGTAAAAAATGTATTTATATTATATGTTAATAAGTTAAGAAATATAATTTCTGTATATGTTTATAAATCATTAAAACTAAATGGCATTGAAATTTTCAACAAATATTTCGGATATCTTCCAATGAATTCTACAAGAAATCTTAAAAAATCTGTCGCTTGAGATATTTAGCAAGGACTACAAAGAAATATTTAGAAATTATTCCGTGCTACTAGGGATAGTTGTATCAGTAAATGTCACGATTTTAAATCCATCTGTTCCCAGTTTATGTCAACAGTTGTCCTTAATTATTCATAATGTGGTACTGTTATTCAATATAATTTCATTTCAGACTGAACCCCATTTCCGTTTTAGGAGGCGTTTCCTAAAAATAGCAGTCCGAATACGTTCACTCTTCCTCTTACGAGTACTAGGGTCTAAAAATAATCGACACACAGGTTTCCTTGTTAAAGCATTCACACAATTGTAATCGAGTGCGTATACGTGTAGCTACGTACACAGGTCAACGACAGTGATGACATGAAACATGCGTAGGTGGAGCCACTCAGACACATGGCAATTAGGGACGATAATGGCTCCAAATATAGAGTCGCCTTATTCCTTTCCGAACTTGCGTAAGGTAATTCCTCGGGGATGTCTACTCTGTTAATTGAACCCTCGCAAAACACCTTAGATGTACGAAAACATAGTCAAATACATTTACCATTACTTAATTCATTCTAAAAATAGCTATACTATTTTTTACAATTATTTCTTCTAAATATAGTAAAACATTTATGCCATTGAAATCTGAGCTGAAATGTTTTTGCCAAATGTCAGGACATTTTGCTTCATGTATGTTGCAGGTACAAGATTTTCTACTTCCTCAAATCAAAGGCAAATATTAAAAACTATGTCGAATTGAATAAAAGATTAGAAAGTAAATTTGAAAACAATATTTTATTCGGCGAGCACCCAAATGATTATATGAGAAAAAGTAGGAATTCCAATTAAGAATTTTTGCATTTTTCTCGGAGGCAGTTAGCCATATGAAAAAAGTCGTACGTAAAAATATGCGCATTTTTAATAGATCTACAACTTTTCTATAAATATTTTTTGCATGTAATTAATATTTTGTAACAAACATTTTTTCTTACAAAAGTTCAATCATTAGGACATTTTTTTATCCGTCGTATTGCATCCGTTATTTCTAATTTTGAAATTCTATTGCTAGATTTGGTTTCTGAGATCTCGAAAACTTCAAGAAACCCTTCTACCTCCTCCAAAGCAAGCTCAATTATTCTTGTCATTCCTTCGATTACGTAACTAATTGTCCAACCAAATTAATTCTCTGGTACACGAGTAATAATTATGCAGAGCCGTTCTACACGGGAAAAAGTTAGGAAAGCATCGATAATCATTTCTAGATACTTAATTACCACCCTCGACAAGCAGTAAAAAATATATTGATCCTGTCGATAGATGCCATTATCCGTTTATACATAAAATACATTTTAGGAGGATGTGAAATTGGCATCAGAAGAGTCAATCGTTCGTGAAACTTTTCTCCGAACTGGGGGTGCTGAATCGTCTCGAGCTTTACGGCATGAATGTGGAGGCTATAAGGAAGATCCTAACACTTATTAAATTTCACTTTTCCTAACAAATTTTAATATCTATGAACAAATTTAAAAAATTGAAATTTTATGAGTTTCAGGACCTTTCTTATACCCTCCAAATTTATATCGTAAAGTTTTAATCGATTCGGTGCACCCAATTTGCAGAAAAGTTTTATGAACGAGAATTCTTTGACGCCACTTTCCCACCACCTTAATTACAATAATCTGCTAAACTGCAGGACAGTAATCATATACTATACTACAATAGTTGTATACTAAATATTACAAAGCACAGTATCTTTACGTGACATTCCAGCTGATTTTTCGCGTAATTGAAAATACTATTTCGTCGAGCTACCCTTCTCGACGAACATGTCGATGGCTCCTATCGTCCCTGAATATTACAAAGTATAGTATCTTTACATGACCTTCCAGCTGATTTTTCGCGTAATAGAAAATACTATTTCGTCGAGCTACCGTTCCCGGTGAACATGTCGAAGGCTCCTATCGCCCCTAAATATTACAAAACAGTATTTTTACGTGACATTCCAGGTGATTTTTCGCGTAATTGAAAATACCATTTCGTCGAGCTATTCTTCTCGGCGAACATGTCGATGGCTCCTATCATCCCTGAATATTACAAAGAATAGTATCTTTACATGACCTTCCAGCTGATTTTTCGCGTAATTGAAAATACTATTTCGTCGAGCTACCGTTCCTGGCGAACATGTCGAGGGCTCCTATCGCCCCTAAATATTACAAAACAATATCTTTACCTGACATTCCATTACCTGATTTTTTACGTAATTGAAAATACCATTTCGTCGAGCTACCTTTCTCGGCGATCGTGTCGAAGGCCCCTATCCCCCCTAAATATTAAAAAATATAGTATCTTTACGTGATATTCCAGCAGATGATTAAAAATACTATTTCGTCGAGCTACCCTTCTCGGCGAACATGTCGAGGGCCCCTATCGCTCCTAAATATTGCAAAACAGTATCTGTACGTGACATTCCAGCAGATGACTAAAAATACTATTTCGTGATTTTTCTCTTAGCGTTACGCGAAAAATATTCGTTCCTGACTTTTCGCGTAATGCACAATACTATTTCCTCGAGCTATCTTTCTCAGC
The DNA here is from genome assembly GCF_000612105.2 of Orussus abietinus. Lineage (NCBI taxonomy): Eukaryota > Metazoa > Arthropoda > Insecta > Hymenoptera > Orussidae > Orussus > Orussus abietinus. Next base: position 72,074 of record NW_019394591.1, on the reverse strand, counting down.
GATCAAGTCGAAGGCCCCTATCCTCCCTAAATATTAAAAAATATAGTATCTTTACGTGATATTCCAGCAGATGACTAAAAATACTATTTCGTCGAGCTTCCCTTCTCGGCGAACATGTCGAGGGCCCCTATCGCTCCTAAATATTACAAAACAGTATTTTTACGTGACATTCCAGCTGATTTTTCGCATAATGCACAATACTATTTCCTCGAGCTACCCTTCTCGGCGAACATGTCGAGGGCTCCTTTCGCTCCTAAATATTATAAAGCATAGTACCTTTACATGATATTCCAGCAGATAATTGAAAATACTATATCGTCGAGCTACCCTTCTCGACGAACATGTCGAAGGTTCCTATCTCGTTCGACCGTTTCCACCCACGTGACCCCTTTCGTCAGTTCGTCCAAAAATACCCATCTACTGCGTCGCGAGTTTCGGCGAACGATTTCCTCGTAAAAAAATGTGAGAAATACGGGGAAGGAGACAGTCGATTCCGGTTGAAAAATCAGCATTTCCGAAGGTCTACGCGGTCTCCAGCGGGTGTATCGATTGGGGACGCGGTCCGCCGGCGGGACTAGCCTACATTCGACCCCTTCCACTTCCCCTCTCGGCCCTCTCTCCCCCCTCGTCCCTCTCGCCCCCTCTCCGGACCCACCGCGACTCCAACCCCCACGACCCCGTAAGTCTCGAACCTCAAGTCCTCATTCAACATTCTCCTCTCTACCTCTCACCCACCCGGGCATCCCGTTCTCACCTCCCTTCGCGAGGCTACCCTGCTTGCCACCCCGTATGTGGGGAGGAATTCGGGGGTGGGGGACGGGGTTTGGGTGGGACAGGAGCCGGACCGAGTGAAGTGCTACGCGCAACTTGTCCTACGCTCCCCGTGCTGACTAATGCTCAGGGCCGTCCCGGAGAATTTGGCGCACAACGACCGAGTGGAGGGATGCTTTGCTGGATGCTCGGAGTAAATCCTACCGGTGAAGGTTTTTCATGCACATTTTACGTCAAAGCCCACCAAACACGGTTAGGTAACGATACTATAACCGTTACTGTACTGTACAATAACATACCGATGAAGGTTTTTCATGCACATTTGACGTCAAGGCCCACAAACACGGTTAGGTAACAATAATATAACCGTTACTGTACTGTACAATAATATATCGATGTTCGCAGTAAATCCTACCGATGAAGGTTTTTCATGCACATTTTACGTCAAGGACCACCAAACACGGTTAGGTAACAATAATATAACCGTTATATAAGGTTTGTAACATGTACTGTAACGTACATATAACATATATGTAAGATTTGTATTACGGTTTTCTTCGCAGCTATATAACACTGTTATAAAACGAATAACGTAACATTCATTATATATAATGTTATTCCAGTGCTATGTACCTTTCTATAAAGTAGTTTTGCATGTTTGCTTGGTGGACTGGGGAACGCTCGGGGTGGAGGGAGGTTTCAGGGGGATAAGAGTCCCTTCAATACGAATATTTTGTCGTTAGTTCCACTGAAATCGGTAGAGTCCTTCTGGATAAAACTGAGAAACACCCCCTTGTGTGCTCAACTTTGGAGGTTAGTTTCACTTTCAACCGTTTTACCGCTCGTATGAAAGAATGGGTGGCTCTAAGAATCTGGTTTTCTACAAAATATTAGAAATTCAGCAAAATCAGAGAGCACTTTTTGGGTATAGATGTGGTGTTATGGTGTGAGTACCCTGTTTGTTGTGTTTCGTCCCGGGTCTGCCTATGTGGACTCGTCAGTAAGGCTATCAGGCAGACCCTGCCTTGGACACCGAAAAGAGGCAAGTCGTCGCTAGAAGTCTGGAGTAGGACGAAAGGTAGAAGGTTTTTGTGCGTGTTCAATCACGTCGGGAGTCACCACTTTGGCACTGGTGTGGTGTTATGGTGTGAGTACCCTGTTTGTTGTGTTTCGTCCCGGGTCTGTCTGTGTGGACTCGTCAGTAAGGCTATCAGGCAGACCCTGTCTTGGATACCGAAAAGAGGCAAGTCGTCGCTAGAAGTCTGGAGTAGGACGAACGGTAGAAGGTTTTTGCGCGTGTGTGTGTTCAATCGCGTCGGGAGTCACCACTTTGGCACTGGTGTGGTGTTATGGTGTGAGTACCCTGTTTGTTGTATTTCGTCCCGGGTCTGCCTGTGTGGACTGTGTGTAGTAAGGCTATCAGGCAAACCCTGCCCTAGACACCGAAAAATCTCTCCTGAGCGGGATTTGAACCCGAGAGACTACATGGTATGAGCGGTGAGCGTAACCGTTGGGCTATCGAAGGCCCGTGTCGAAGGAAGAACTTCTAATATACATATGCTATGACCGCCACAACTTCACGAACGTTCCTTGTTAGCGGCTCCGAGGAATCCCTTTTTTATGTCGCTTGTTACTTCGTGTGAATGAGAGAAATTTGAGAGGTGGTAGTTTACGTGGGATGGAGGGACAAAACCAAGTGGAGTGTTACGTTCAACGTGCCTTGGGTTACCATCACGTTGCCTAATGCTCACAGGCGTGCAAGCGAATTTGATGCTCGGTGAAACAATTATAGAATATCAGTGGATATTCGGAATGCATCTAAGCGATGAAAAGTTCGATACAAATTTCATACCGATCCTGTCCAATTATGGCAGCCCATATAAATTATGGTATCAACCTCCGCAGCCTCCGTTAGTTTTAAATCTCACGTTCTCATTCAACGCTTTTTCTTTTTTTTTTTAAGAGGGCAAACCACATTAGGATGTTCAAAAAATTGGATTTCCCTTTATTATATAAATTGTTAGTATAACTATTCAAGAATACGTTGGCAAACCGAAATTCGAATTCGTTCTTATGAGCCCAAAACCTACCGCCCATTGAGTCAGCGCTCGGCCGCACAGCAGGTAGGGTGGAGCTCTTGCACAGGTAATCACTCATTAACTTATCTAGCCCAGTACCCTTGTATAACGAAAGAAGAAGAATTACCATATGGTGCTGGAATCGCCGATTGATCGGTAAGCACTCCAAATTATTGATAATTTTCTCAAATTTCTAGATTTCGGACATTTTTTCAAACGCGTTTTTCTCGAATCGACATTTTTTTTTATTCGCGGGAATTCTAGCTCAAAAATGTATGAACCGATCGTTATGGAAATTGAAAGGGTGTTCCTTTATGAAATTATGAAGAACATGAACCAACATTTGGGATGATATAATATTTATAAAGGTGCTTTCTTATTGCAAAATAAAAGAAAAAAATGATGAAAATGGAGACAGTTTTTTCAAACACCGGTCAACACATCGATTTTTACCATTTTTACTCGCAATGAGGTTCATATTCTTAGAAAACATATTAATAATGTAAGAAAAACAACCATTTCGCTTTGAGATAAAAATTGCGACTGCCACATTTCCCGCGAACAACGAACTCGGACGACGACCTTCGGTGGACAACAGCCCATAATTTCGACATTTTCATCAAAACTGACTCGAAAAAATTTGTAGGTGTAATTCAAAATATCAATAAAATAATGTCAAAGTTAGATCAAATTCCAATTAATTTAGATATACAGTGGAATATATAATATATAGAAAAATTGCCATCGTTTTGAATAGTTTACAAGATGTTCAAACTCTTTCGTACATCTAAAGAAATTGACCAGATACATATTAAATCCGATTGATTTAATGTCTTCTAAAAATAAAATTCTAATCAACTGTATTTATTACGTCTGCTAAGCCTACGACATTTCAATCCATAGGATATTTTCTAATAAAAATTTCTTATATATTTTCATTGAATTACCGATTTAGACTAGGAAATAAGTTTAAAATTAATCCGAAGATGAATAATTTATGAAAAAATGAATAATGGAAAAATGCGATATTCGGAGTGTCGTATTCTGTCAGGAGGAAAATACAATCTATGTGAGAAAACACCAGTGGAGTGTAAAGGCGGAATTTAAGGTGAAGTGAAACACGTCGAGGAACTTTTCTAAATCCCTACGTTGCCGACGTTCGTTTTTATATTGACAGCTGGGTCGAATTATGTTGGGTATTGTATCAAATGGCATACTCCACCTGTCGTTTTCGTACAATAATTATAAAGAAATCGAAGTAAAACTCCAGAAATCCTTCGAATTCATGCTTTCTGGGGCCCTAATTGACTGCAGAGGGACCTCCTGCGCCATCTGTGATTTCCCGGTCAATTAAATTTTCACCCCGAGACCCCGTATTACCATCGTTTTAGCATAGAAGCGCATACAACTCTTTTTTTGCCTTTATCCCGTTCAAATGCGAGTTTATCGATTACCAGAGTGTTCTGAATTGTCGAAAAATTATTCTAATCCTTTCGATTCTCATACCAGAGCCTTCGATAGTTGTATACCGATCGAAATACGAGAGCTCGACGCCATTTTAGTTCTGGTCTGGACTGAGTTGAAAAGTTTTTTTGAAAAATCCAAATGTTGAATGTGTCAGGACAATTCTTAGATGATCAGGAGTGACGTGTCAAAGTTTCGGACAGTTTGGTCTAATACCCTTAAAAACAAGTGTTGTATTCGAATCGACTGATTTGAAGGGGGTTTCACTTCACCTTAAGAAAAGCTGAATGCACGGTCGGTGTAGTAGGCAGGGCCGTAGCGTGGTGGAGGGAATCCGTGTCACGAATGCGCGCGTCTATCCCCCTTCGCCTACGGATAACTGAATGCAGTTCGCCGTCATTTTGCAACCCGTTCAGACGCCATTCAGATGCGTCCGATGCAATATCGTGGTGCAAGTTCCGCGAGGGCACCGGTGTCTCCGAGCCTCGCTTTCGTGTGATTTACCGATGACACGAGCTGCTTTCTGCCACCAAGTAAGAACGAACTCGATCATTCGGTCAAATTAAGGTGAAGGGAAACCCCCTCCAATCGGTTAACTCGAATAAGACGCTTCTTTAAGAGTATTGGATCGAACCGTTTGAAATTTTGACACATGATTTTTCGTGATATCACTTGACACATGATTCTTCTACCACCAAGTAAGAGAAACTAGATCTGTCGGTTCAATTAAGGGAAAACCCCTCCAATCGGTCAACTCGAATAAGACGCTTCTTTAAGAGTATTGGATCGAACCGTCTGAAATTTTGACACATGATTTTTCGTGATACCACATGACACATGACTCTCCGTGCCATCACATGACACATGATTCTTCTACCACCAAGTAAGAGAAACTCCATTAGTCGGTTCAATTAAGGTGAAGGGAAGTCCCCTCCAATCGGTCAACTCGAATAACACGCTTCTTTAAGAGTATTGGATCGAACCGTTTGAGATTTTGACACATGATTTTTGGTGCCATCACATGACACATGACTCTTCTGCCACCAAGTAAGAACGAACTCGATCATTCGGTCCCATTAAGGTGAAGGGAAATCCCCTCCAATCGGTCAACTCGAATAAGACGCTTCTTTAAGAGTATTGGATCGAACCGTCTGAAATTTTGACACATGATTTTTCGTGATATCACATGACACATGATTCTTCTACCACCAAGTAAGAGAAACTAGATCTGTCAGTTCAATTAAGATGAAGGGAAACTCCCTCCAATCGGTCAACTCGAATAAAACGCTTCTTTAAGAGTATTGGATCGAACCGTCTGAAATTTTGACACATGATTTTTCGTGATACCACATGACACATGACTCTCCGTGCCATCACATGACACATGATTCTTCTATCACCAAGTAAGAGAAACTCCATCAGTCGGTTCAATTAAGGTGAAGGGAAACCCCCTCCAATCAGTCAACTCGAATAAGACGCTTCTTTAAGAGTATTGGATCGAACCGTCTGAAATTTTGACACATGATTTTTGGTGCCATCACATGACACATGACTCTTCAGCCATCAAGTAAAAACGGACTCGATCATTCGGTTCAATTAAGGTGAAGTGAAATCCACCCCCAATCAGTCGATTCGAATAAGACACTTTTTTTTTAAGAGTTTGGATCGTACCATCCGAAATTTTGACACATGACTCGCGGCAGATACCTTCAATTATTTACTTTTACGAGATTTCACTTGTCCCCTCTAATCGCGTATCTCCCCCAAAAGACACTTCCGTATAAAAAACATTGCCAAGTATAGGGTTGCGACGAATAAATGTTATTCACCGTGTACATACAATACCCGATAAGGTTATGAAAAGTATTAATTGGATCAACTCGACCTCACTTCGCCATTTATAGATATTTCCTTACCTCACGTTACCTTGTCTCATGTTACGAATATCTACTTTACCACTTAACACGATATGTTCTACCTACATCTCGCCACAAAATGTCATCCATGCGCAGATTATGGGACAGTGAAGTCATTGATATCGACCCAGAGTATTCTGTCTCATCGAAATCCGCTCATCCTTAGGGTTGGATAATTCCCCATTTTTCCAGGTTTTGGACGTATATTACGTACCAAGTAGTTTACCAGAGAAAATCGTAGAAAACTAGGAAATTACGTGTTCGATATGAAGAATGCTGCAGGTGGACGATATACGGCTTCTGCTAGGTTATAAACGTTTTTTAGCACATATGTAAACACGGAGATATTTTAAGGAACAATGAATTAATTTGGCGCTTGTATTCAAAAGTGTTTAGAATTTTACGTTTTCAATATGGCGGATTCCACGGATGCATGGTATATGTATACACGAGGTTAACGTCTCTCAGCACACATATAAACACGTAAAAATTCTTAAAAAATAATTAACTTGGCGTTTGTGTTCAAATTCTTTCGACTTAAGGTGAAGTGAAACACGTCGAGGAACTTGATCGACGTCGGTAAAGAAGATTTCTCTGAATACCCACGTTGCCGACGTTCGTTTTTATATTGACCGCTGTGTCGAATTATTGTGGGTATTGAACTAAATGGCATACTTCACCTGTCGTTTCGTACAATAATTATAAAGAAATCGAAGTAAAACTCCAGAAATCTTCTAGATTCATGGTTTTTTGAGGCCCCAATTGACTGCAGAGGGACCCCCTGCGCCATCTGTAATTTCCATGTCAATTAAATTTTCACTCCGAGATCTCGTATTCCCATCGTTTTAGCATAGAAGCGCATACAACACTTTTTTTGCCCTTATCCCGATCAAATGCGAGTTTATCGACTACCAGAGTGTTCTAAATTGTCGTAAAATTGTCCTGACCCTTTCGTTTCTCATATCAGAGCCTTCGATAATTGTATATTGATCGAAATATGAGAGCTCGACGCCATTTTGGTTCAGGTCTGGACTGAGTTAACAAATTTTTTTTTTAAATCCAAATTTCGCATGTGTCAGGACAATTCTTAGATGATCAGAAGTGACGTGTCAAAATTTCGGACAGTTTGGTGTAATACCCTTAAAAAAAAGTGTTGTATTCGAATCGACTAATTTGAAGGGTGTTTCACTTCACCTTAACCCCGTTTAATATGAAATTTCTAATTGGATTTGTTATTTTCTATTTAAAAAGAGAAGGGCGTAATGTACTTCGCGCTCGCGTAGAAAACCAGGGACGTATCGTACGTCGTAAAATACACGTAGAAAAGCACGTGTATTACATGACCCTTCATCCTTGTAATTAAGCAACCGCGACTAATGCACATTCATTTTTTCCTCAGCTGACCGTGGCGGAGGGTGTGTATCCTAACCTAAGATAACGCGCGGAAGTGCGGAGGTCCGGCAGGGGTCGCAGAAGTAGCGGCGCGTCGAAAGAGACGGAAGCCGTAAATCCCGAATCGCTCTGAAACTCTCCTCGACCAATCATCGAGAGGGACGAAGAGCTCTCGTTGCCTTTCGGATCTCCCAGGCAAGGGTCAAGCTATCGACTCGAAGGTTAGGATCGCCACGCAGACACACCCACGCTTTGCGGAACGTGGCCCACTGCCACCCACGCAACCGGCCACGTCGCGACAAATTCTCCCTTACGTTCGTGCACGCATTCTGTCCTTCCTGCTTCTTAAGGTGAAGTGAAACACGTCGATTAACTTGATCAACGTCGATAAAGAAGATTTTTCTAAATGCCTACGTTGCCGACGTTGGTTTTTATATCGACAGCTGTACCGAATTATATTGGGTATTGTACCAAATGGCATACTCCACCTGTGGTTTTCGTACAATAATTATAAAGAAATCCAAGTAAAACTCCAGAAATCCTCTGGATTCATGCTTTCTGGGGCCTTAATTGACTGCGGAGGGACCCCCTGCGCCATCTGTGATTTCCAGGTCAATTAAATTTTCACTCCGAGACCTCTTATTACCATCGTTTTAGCATAGAAGCGTATACAACACTTTTTTTGCCCTTATCCCGTTCAAATGCGAGTTTATCGACTATCAAAGTGTTCTAAACTGTTGTAAAATTGTCCTGACCCTTTCGATTCTCATATCAGAGCCTTCGATAATTGTATATTGATCGAAATATGAGAGCTCGACGCCATTTTGGTTCTGGTCTGGGGTGAGTTAAAAAATTGTTTTCAAAAATCCAAATTTTGAATGTGTCAGGACAATTCTTAGACGATCAGGAGTGCTGTGTCAAAATTTCGAAAAGTTTGGTCCAATACCCTTAAAAAAAAAGTGTCATTCGATTCAACTGAATCGATGGGGGTTTCACTTCAACTTAAACGGGTTAAAATTTGAGGTTATATTACATCAACTGCATTTCCCCTTCTTTAGCGTGGTTGGAGTGAATCAGAACAGAGCAATCCCCTTGTTCGACCACAGTCAGACCTATTGTACACTTTTCTGTGACTATCAGTTTCCACAAAGACTACTCCGCGGTGAATCACCACCCCTGGCGGTAGTCGACCCTGTCGGTCGCCAATCGATTACTCATCACCGTCGGTTTCAGAGTCGACGTCTCTACGGTCGGCGGCAAACATTGGCAAGCAAGCAACCCTCTTGACTGCGAGCAAGTGCACGTGCCGGCACCGCGCCATGTCGAGTTTATTCAGTAAAACTGCCTGAATGGTGTCAGCGAGTTGTGCTCTTCTTCGTGCGTCGCGCCGCCGCGAGAGCGCGTTGCTGTCCTTCGCGAGACTCAGAATGGATCTGTGAAAGACTGGGCGGATGGTATTACTGCGCGGGTGAAGCTTAAGGTGAAGTGAAACATCCTTCAAATCAGTCGATTCGAATACAACACTTTTTTTTAAGGGTATTAGACCAAACTGTCCGAAACTTTGACACGTCGCTCCTGATCATTTAAGAATTGTCCTGACACATTCAAAATTTGGATTTTTCAAAAGAATTTTTTAACTCAGTCCAGACCAGAACCAAAATGGCGTCGAGCTCTGATATTTCGATCAATATACAATTATCGAAGGCTCTGATATGAGAATTGAAAGGGTCAGGACAATTTTACGACAATTTAGAACACTCTGGTGATCGAGATACTCGCATTTGAACGGGATAAAGGCAAAAAATGGTTTTATGCGCTTCTGTGCTAAAACGATGGTAATANAATTTTACGACAATTTAGAACACTCTGGTGATCGAGATACTCGCATTTGAACGGGATAAAGGCAAAAAATGGTTTTATGCGCTTCTGTGCTAAAACGATGGTAATACGGGGTCTCGGGGTGAAAATATAATTGACCTGGAAATCACAGATGGCGCAGGGGGTCCCTCTGCAGTCAATTAGGGCCCCAGAAGGCACGAATCCAGAGGATTTCTCTAGTTTTACTTCGATTTCTTTATAATTATTGTACGAAAACGACAGGTGGAGTATGCCATTTGGTACAATACCCAATATAATTCGACACAGCTGTCAATATAAAAACGAACGTCGGCAACGTAGGGATTTAGAAAAGTTCCTCGACGTGTTTCACTTCACCTTAAATTCCGCCTTTACACTCCACTGGTGTTTTCTCACATAGGTCTCGGAGTGAAAATTTAGTTGACCTGGAAATCACAGATGGCGCAGGGGGTACCACTGTAGTCAATTAGGGCCCCAGAAGGCATGAATCCAGAGGATTTCTGGAGTTTTACTTCGATTTCTTGATATTTATTGTACGAAAACGACAGGTAGAGTATGCCATTTGGGACAATACGCAATATAATTCGGTATAGTTGTCGATATAAAAACGAACGTCGGCAACGTAGACATTTAGAAAAATCTCCTTTATCGACGTTGATCAAGTTCCTCGACGTGTTTCACTTCACCTTAAGGTTAAGTGAAACCCTTTTCAAATCAGTTGATTCGAATACACTTTTTTTTAAGGGTATTGGACCAAACTGTCCGAAACTCTGACATATGACCTCGTGATCATCTAAGAATTGTCCTAACACATTCAACATTTGGTTTTTTGAAATAAATTTTTTAACTTAGCTCAGACCAAAACCAAAACAGCGTCTAGCTCTCGTATTCCTATCAGTATGCAAGTATTGAAGGCTCTGATATCAGAAATGAATGCGTCAGGACAATTTTACGATAATTTAGAACACTCTGGTGATCGAGATACTCGCATTTGAACGGGATAAAGGCAAAAAATGGTTTTATGCGCTTCTGTGCTAAAACGATGGTAATACGAGGTCTCGGAGTGAAAATTTAGTTGATATGGAAATCACAGATGGCACAAGGGTCCCTCTACAGTCGATTAGGGTCTCAGAAACCATGAATCCAGACGATTTCTGAAGTCCCAGTTTCATTTGTGTATAATTATTGTACGAAACGACAGGTGGAGTATGCCGCTTAGTACAATACTCAATTTAATTCGACACAGCTGTCGATATGACAACGAACGTCGGCAACGTAGGTATTTAGAAAAATCTTCTTTATCGACGTCGATCAAGGTCCTCGACGTGTTTCACTTCACCTTAAATTAACAACTAAATCTCAACCAATCGGAAAGCTTTGCTACTGAAATCCGAAACTCGTCAGAGTGGCGGGTCTCGTAAATCTGGTCTTAAAAATAGTGTCCAACACAATTTCATTTTCATCCCTTTCGATACGACTTTTATCGTACTTCGGAAAAAGGCACCGTACATACGTCTGGCTGTCGTTGTTTATGAATACGAGGTTACGTGCGTAACGACGTAAGTTGTCCGCTGCAGTCCCCTTTTCTTAAGGAGATATGAAAGTGACACCAAAGAGGTCTCGTTTGTGAAACTTTTCTTCAAACTGGGTGTACAAATTTGACATAAACTTTACAATATAAATATGGAGGGTATGAGAAATTTTTTAAAAATTTGTTCACAGATATTGTCAAAACTTGTTGTAAAAAATGAAATTTCATGAATGTCAGGAGTTTTATTATAGACTCCATATTCACGTTGTAAAGTTTGAAACGATTCAATAACCCAGTTGAGAGAAAAGTTTCATAAACGAGATCTCCGTGTCGCCACTTTTGCATCATCTTAAGAATAGCTAGAAAAAGGAACTCCAAAGATCATTTTCAAGGAAATAATAATCTTGTTAGGCTTTAGCGTAATTTATACATTCAATTTGGTGTCGTCTATTTCTGGATTATCTGCAGGAATAACTGAAACAGGCGTTTCACATGAAACCATTCTAGATGACCTTCTTCGACCATCAGTTCCACGGCACAGTAATCGCGATTTCGGTTTTGGAAAAGTACAGATATGGTAGGAAATCTTGGAGGTTAGGTGGAAGGAACGTGCAAGAATAACTGAAACACGCGTTTCATATGACACCATTCTAGATGACCTTCTTCGACCTTCAGTTCCACGGCGCAGTAATCGCGATTTCGGTTTTGGAAAAATATAGATATGGTAGGAAATCTTGAAGGTTAAATGGAAGGAACGTGCAGGAATAACTGAAACAGGCGTTTCACATGAAACCATTCTAGATGACCTTCTTCGACCTTCAGTTTCACGGCGCAGTAATCGCAATTTCGGTTTTGAAAAAGTACAGATATGGTAGGAAATCTTGAAGGTTAAGTAGAAGGAACGTGCAGGAATAACTGAAACAGGCGTTTCACATGAAACCATACCCGATGACCTTCTTCGACCTTCAGTTCCACGGCGCAGTAATCGCAATTTCGGTTTCGGAAAAGTACAGATATGGTAGGAAATCTTGAAGGTTAGGTGGAAGGAACGTGCGGGAATAACTGAAACAGGCGTTTCACATGGAACCATTCCCGATGACCTTCTTCGACCTTCAGTTCCACGGCGCAGTAATCGCAATTTCGGTTTTGGAAAAATGCAGATGTGGTAGGAAATCTTGAAGGTTAGGTGGAAGGAACGTGCAGAAATAACTGAAACAGGCGTTTCACATGAAACCATTCTAGATGACCTTCTTCGACCTTCAGTTTCACGGCGCAGTAATCGCAATTTCGGTTTTGTAATACTACAGATATGGTAGGAAATCTTGGAGATTAGGTGGAAGGGACGTGCGGGAATAACTGAAACAGGCATTTCACATGAAACCATACCCGATGACCTTCTTCGACCTTCACTTCCACGGCGCAGTAATCGCGATTTCGGTTTTGGAATACTACACATATGGTAGGAAATCTTGGAGATTAGGTGGAAGGAACGTGCAGGAATAACTGAAACAGGGGTTTTACATGAAACCATTCTAGATGACCTTCTTCGACCTTCAGTTCCACGGTGCAGTAATCGCGATTTCGGTTTTGGAAAAAAGCAGATATGGTTGGAAATCTTGAAGGTTAGGTTTGGTAAAAGCTTCACCGGGAGTTCCCAGCCGACGCCCACGCACTTCGACGGAAAGGCCAATCGCAACACGCACTTTACGCAAGTGTGTGTGCACCCTGAGCCCTTCGAAAGCTCGCAAGCTCCAACGATGAATGGAGTCCCCTCGAACGTCCCTGTCCCCACGTCCAGGCCTCGTGAAATGCCAGTAAAATCAGTCAGTTGCTCGGTTGCCCTTCGATAAGCAAGTTCGCTTCGACTCGCTGCTTGCTGATTTCGCGCTTCCTCCACAAAAAAAGATCAAAAAGCATATCGCGGTCATTTCTTTCGTTCCCGAGAGTTGTGCCGTGACCTTAGAAAATAGTCTCACTGTCTCAGTGACCGCAGTCGAAGGGAGAATTGCAATTGATCGGCCAGTTTGAGGTTAAGGTGATGTGAAAGTGGCGACACTGTGGTCTCGTTTATGAAATTCTGCACTGAACTGAGTGTATCTAATCGTTTCAAACTTTACAACGTGAATATGGGAGTCAAGGGAGTAAGGAATGTCCTGACGCCCATGAAATTTCAATTTTAATCTAATTTGTTCATGGCTATTTTCAAAATTTCTTATAAGAAATTAAATTTTCTTGAGTTTTAGAGTCTACCTTAGAGCCTCTTTATTCATGTGGTGAAATTTGAAACAAATTGGTACACTCGGTTCGGAAAAAAGTTTCATGAACGATCAACCCCTCGGATGACACTTTCGCATCACTTTAAAAGTTATGGAAGGATCGGGGGATGTGGGAAAATCGTTTTGTTTATAATTTTCTGACTTGGTACGATAATGTGAAAGAAGAGAACCACTCGGTGGCAGATAAAGTGCAATTTGAATTCGTACATCATGCTCGACTTAAATTTTCCACGTTAAAAGTTATGGAAGGATCGGGGGATGTGGGAAAATCGTTTTGATTATAATTTTCTGACTTGGTACGATAAGGTGAAAGAAGAGAACCACTCGGTGGCAGATAAAGTGCAATTTGAATTCGTACATCAAGCCCGACTTAAATTTTCTACGTTAAAAGTTATGGAAGGATCGGGGAATTTGGGAAAATCGTTTTGTTTATAATTTTCTGACTTGGTACGATAAGGTGAAAGAAGAGAACCACTCGGTGGCAACGTCCGGTGCGAGACCGAAGTACACCGAGTGTGTCACTTGGGATGAACTTCCACTCGAACGGCTATCGAGTGCGGAAATTGCTATTCTTGCGCGATCACTTTCCGGTTCATCGAGGGACGGTAAAAGAGCCCCGTGTGTACGCGCTCGTGTTAACAAAACAAATGAATGGAAGCATCAGAGGGACGCGAGTTTGATGTTTCGCAGCTCGACCACGTGGCCAGGCCAGAAACGTCATCCGGCTCGACTCTCGGAATCAGCCTGATATTTTCGGACCGTCGGTTTTCAAAGTGTAGACGCCACTTCCGGTGGACCGAGTAGTTCCGAACTCTTCGCCGGAAGCGAACGGCTTCCTTCCATGAACGGCTCTATGAATGAAGGACTTTTCAAGATATGGCGATGCGACAACGGTGCTATACTGCACGGTATGAACCTACTTTTTGGAACACTATAATGCTCGCGAAGACTAGAGACTAGGGGGTCGATTTTGTATCCTTGGAAAAAGTTATCACTTTTCGAACTTTCATCTCGCCTAAGCTCATTCACTCGACATCGTAATCTTTGGGAGGATTAGAATTGTTATGGTGTAGTGAAACATCCTTCAAATCAGTCGATTCGAATACAACCCTTTTTTTTAAGGGTATTAGACCAAACTGTCCGAAACTTTGACACATCTGATGGAAATGGGAGAATGAATTACTCAATATTAAAGTTGATTTGATTTCTTTAATTTAATTTCACGAGGAAGGACCATCTGTACGGTATGAACTTCTTCAGGAGACTAGCAACGCAAGAGTTAGGGTCACAGACTCCACAAGTCGTTGTCGGCTTTATACAAAAGAACCCTTGGTTCTTTCGCTATCTAAATCCTACGTTTATGTTTATGTGACACCGATATTCTCTGCGTCGATTTGTTTTTGAACCCAGTGTGTGGTTTCACTTACATGCTAGTGTATATTATCGGGAATAGGAAGTAACAAATACTATTAAACAATCCAATAACATCACTCTTGATCATCTAAGAATTGTCCTGACAATTTGCTCTTGGAACTTGCACGCCGCCCTCGAAAAATGTGCCTACATTGGTCTGGTATACAAGACAGTAGAGTGAAACACGTGGTCAAGGTTACAACTCGCGCCAGGAAATAGGATTGCTTTCTATTCCCTCGAATCGCATTGGCACTTGGGCGAGTACTCCACTCCAGTACTGGAATGGCCGTTTACCCGAGACGAGTAATACTCGGTATTAGTGACTAGTACGAGTTTCTGGCACCGTGCAAATCAGCCTTCACTGTAAAAAGCTATGGACCTCGCTCATATTTCACTTTTAGCAGCGCTTTTCAACGACTTTTAGTTAAAGATGATCGAGATCAACGACTTTTAGTTAAAGATGATCGAGTCGCTGCTAAAAGATGTCATACTCATACCTTCTTTTATGACCACTTTTGGGTAAAAGGCCACTTTTACGAAACGTAATATGACATTGTCGGAAGAATGTGACGACTGCATTCCGCGCCTGCGCTCCGCGTGTCCAGCGCGTGCGTTTTTTGCATGCCAAAAGTCCAGAGTATGCTGAACTTTGCCGCAAAAATGGAAGCGAGTTTGACAGCATAAAGCCGGAACCAAAGCCCAATTTCTTTGTTAGCTAAGAACGACATAAATTCGATTTCAAAAGTCCCTGGTATTTATTTGATGCCCTGTATTCACTTCGCGACCTGTTGCTCCGTAAAAAATGTCGTCAATCGATTCCATTTTCATGTACGATTTTGACAACTAAAGGCTGTCAAAATTTGATGTTTTATTTTGACAGCTGAAAGCGGTTTAAAAGTCCCCCTTTCCACTTTTAGGGAATCGTCGCTCACTTTTATCCTAAAAGCGCTCAAAAAGAAGCTTAAAATGGGGTATGAGGAGGTATTGCTGCTAAAATACGTCTTTCATAGCTTCTTTTATGGATTTTCTACAAAAGTGGTTTAAAAGCGAGACCTGAGAACGGTGGCTTTTAACAGTGCTCTAAAATACGTCTTTTAACGCTAAAAGTGAGATATGAGGAAGGACCTGTGTAAATTACCTGGGGTGTTTTGCCTACCCAACCTTCCTCGCCAGGCAGGAACCGATTTCGTCGGACCCGCTCCCTTCCCGCCGCCAGGCGTGTAGTCCGTTTATCCGGACAGTGTTAGGTCCCTACCTAACGTTTTATTTTAAGTAATATTAAGAAAGAGACTAAGCAGCGCGTCTCGCGCTCCAAAGCGCTCCTGGAGACATGCTCTCCCTCGTTCTTATCTCCCCTTTGTTTATCCGAGTACTTTCGCACCCCGAACTAGATGACAGCCCTGGGAAACGTCAAACATTCAGATTCTCTGGAAAAAGACACTTTCTACCTGTTTCCCCTTCGACCTGTCCCCAAGCCAATGACATGAGACATTTCCCTCCTCAATCTTAAAAACCCACCAATAAGCATCCTCCTCCGCGCCTAGGAACATCCTAGGTCAGTATAAAAAGGCCCGCTCCGAAGGGCTTGCTCTGATCTATCGAAGTTTGAACTGTCTCCATTCTGTAACCTGCGTGCGAGGCACCTGTAACTCTCGGCGAACGCTAGTCCCCTTGAATTGACCGAGTCTACGAGTCGTTCCTGTAAAACCAAGAGGCATCGAAAATAAAGTATCTTCGTTACTTTGCTCGACGAGGTCTTTGGCTGGTTTCAACCATCTGGAAGCGAGTCCCCAAAAACAAACCCACGAGGCACGGTCCGATCGACATCCTCGGGTAATCGCTATCACCGCTCCCGAGTACACGATCCCCGACCTAACAACAGACGGCGCTCTAATTTCGAGGGTTTCCCGCCAAGTACGGCTTAGCCGGTGCCCCGCTCGCACGGGGGAGCGCGGCCGTCTATTGGTCTCCCCCCACTCGACTCGCTGCCGCGGACGAGGACGGGTGGTCAGGCGGCTCGAGTCGGCTATTCGCAGCGGCCGGGTCGTGGCTTTATTCGGCGCAGCTTGGCGCTACAGTTCGAACGAGGGTCTTGCGCAGGTCGGTCGAGACTCGGTGCGTATATCGCTCAAGTCAATATGGCGACCGCGGTTCTCCCGCTACCGCTAGTTTCAAACCGTCGGGTACACTGGCTCGCGAGACACACGGGCCTGCTCGTCCTGACGCACCTATTCCTGGCCAAAGGTATACCCGCGTTCGAGCTCGGAGCGGTATCGATTCCCCAGGAAATGTCGGGAATCCCCGCCACGCGGCCGGGAAACTAGCTGCCCACCGGGTCGCTATCTCCGTCCCTCCTTTCGGCTAGAGCCGGAGCTGGCGTACATACGGTGTGTAGGGTGTGCCGAAAGTACTCCGTTCGATTAATCTCCGAGTTGTGATGCCGGCCGAAAGGGTTAGTCGAGATAAGTGACGTCGAAATTCTTTCGTTTGGCCGAATCGTTCGATCCGCAGATCGCTGCCGGTGTCACCTGTTCACTCTATAGGGTGTTTCCGGGGTCGTGACCGATTTTTAGTACACGGAGATGTCACGGTTTTCGCTGCTCGTTTGCGGATGGAACCTATGGCTTTTATCTATTTAAATGCCACCTGGTGGATAAGTGGAGTGTTTGGATCGAAGACGGTCTCATTGACACGTGCACATGTTTACCTTAAGGAAGAGAGGCCAGCTGTAATATTTTCCGGTAGACGCCGGTGTGGTGCACGAGCTGTGCCCGCGATGGGATATTTCAGAGTATTGCAGGTATTAGAATGTCGTTTATGGGAGGAAGGTTATGTCGTTAAGGGGATGTGAAAGTGGTGTCCGAGGAGCCAATCGTTCATAATACTTTTTTCCGAAATGGGTGTACCGAATCGTTTCAAACTTTACAACGTGAATATGGAGACCCTAAGGTAGGTCCTGAAACTTGCGAGATTTCATTTTTTATACAAAATTTGGAAAATATCTATAAACAAATTTTCTTCAACTTTACATTTTATGGATGTCAAGACCTTTTTTATAGCCTCAATATTTACGTATATTCGGTACACCCAATTCGGAGAAAAGTTTCATATACCAGATCTCTTTGACGTCAGTTTCACATCCCCTTAAGGGGTCAAAGAGGTCTCTTCCATTAAACTTTTCTGCAAACTGGATCTACCGAATCGATTAAAACTTGGCAATAGAAATATGAAGAGTATAAGGAAGGTCCTGAAACTCATGAGATTTCAAATTTATTTAAATTTGCTTATAGATATTTTTAAAATTTGTTGCAGAACAGGAAATTTCATGAGAGTCTGGACCTTCTTTATAGACTCCATGTTCATGTTGTCAAGTTTGAAGCGTTTCGGTGCATCTTGTTCGGAGAAAAGTTTCATGAACGATTGGCCCATCAGATGTCACTTTCACATCCCCTTAAATGTTACTGAACGTTGATTCTTTTTTTATCGTTGGAGACGAGCCGGATACTCTGCTACTTCAGTTCTGTCGCGTATTCGGAACTAACGGGGGAGTTATTTGCAATATTATTGTTGGCAATCAGGTGTCATTTTTCGTAGAAGTAACATCAATTTGACTTTAGGCTGTCAATTATCAAAACTAAATATTATTTGAGGATTCTATTATAATATATAGCGGATGATTTCACTGCTGTAACGGAAAGGGGCACAAAAAGCTTGTTTTCGAAGCAGTGAAGCGCTTAAGGTGATATGAAAGTGCGATATATACATAACAAAAAGTCAAAATATTGATAAAACTTTTCTCCTAACTGGGTGCACCGAATTATCCGAAACTTTAACACGTGATTATGGAGGCTCTGATGAAGAACGCGCTGCCCGTAAATTTTAATTTTTCGCAAAAAATGTTGTATTTGTCTCGGACAACGACCAAAAAGAGATATTTTTTTTTCGAAAAATACAATCTCACGGGCAGCGTGTTCTTCTTTAGAGCTTCCATAATGACAAAAGTGTTAAAGTTTTACATCATTTGGTGCACCCAGTTTGGAGAAAAGTATTATAAATAATTTGACTTTTTGGTAAGCATATGTAACACTTATATAACCTTAACATGATATGACAGACGCTGAGAAATTCAATCGAGGTCGACAAATTAAAATTCATTTACACCCTTTTTGGTGGGAACAACATTTTGAATACTCAATTGGTAACATAAGCTAGCGCGCCCCGTTACCGACATTTATATTTATGATGAAGTCTTTTACAGTCTACATTGAGAATTGTACGAACTGAAGCGTTCCACGTGTAATTTCGGTAAAGTAATGACGAAGAGATCGATGTAAAACTGTCGAAATCCCGTGAATTCGTTATTTTAACGACTGCTTAGGACCAACGTCGCCATCTATGACGTTTAGCTGCAACTAAATGTTTGCTCTAAAAACACCTGTTAGCTCCGAGACGAGCCATTCTCTTTCAATCGTTCGTGAAAGTATTGTCCACATTTTCCTACCTAACTCTGTAATATTCCATTTATACGGTATTCTAAATTGTTCGAGTTAGGTTCTGAAATTCCTCATTTTCGATTCTATGCCTCCAAGAAGCGTAAAACATCGAAAATGTGTACGGACCACGCCATGTTGGTTCTAGTTCGTGATAAATCGATAAATTTTGTATGTAAAATGAAATGTCATGAGTGTCAGGACCTATTTTAGGGCCTCTATATTCGTGTGGTAAAATTTGATAACATTCAATTCGGAGAATACTTCCATCAACTATTTGACTTTTCAGATATGTATTGGCTGACTCTTTCATATCTCCTTAATTCGTACACAGAATATTATCCGAACGGGTTACATCATTTTCACGATATGGGATGTAAAATATCGATAAGGAGAATGTTTTAAATCGTGCAAAATATAATTCAAACTTTAATCTTTATATGACGTATTTATGTATTTTGAAGGTGCACGATTTTGTAACTTTCGACAGAATTTAACACGTGGTGTTATTTGACGTTGAAAAGTAAATCATGACATTGACGTCAATTTTTAAAAGAATAAAATACATCCACTTTTATTATATCGTATTTTGAAAAGATGTCAATTCAGATGAGAGCATTGTTTGCGAATAGAAGCGACAGAAGCGATTTCTGGAAGGTCTCAACTTACAAAAGTTCAAGTACATTAAGGTGAAGTGAAACATCCTTCAAATCAGTCGATTCGAATACAACACTTTTTTTTAAGGGTATTAGACCAAACTGTCCGAAACTTTGACACATCACTCCTGATCATCTAAGAATTGTCCTGACACATTCAAAATTTGGATTTTTCAAAAAAATTTTTTAACTCAGTCCAGACCAGAACCAAAATGGCGTCGAGCTCTCATATTTCGATCAATATACAATTATCGAAGGCTTTGATATGAGAATCGAAAGGGTCAGGACAATTTTACGATAATTTAAAACACTCTGGTAATCGATAAACTCGCATTTGAACGGGATAAAGGCAAAAAAAGGGTTGTATGCGCTTCTTTGCCAAAACGATGGTAATACGAGGTCTCGGAGTGAAAATTTAATTGACTTGGAAATCACAGATGGCGCAGGGGGTCCCTCCGCAGTCAATTAGGGCCCCAGAAGGCATGAATCCAGAGGATTTCTGGAGTTTTACTTCGATTTCTTTATAATTATTGTACGAAAACGACAGGTGGAATATGCCATTTGGTACAATACCCAATATAATTTGACCCAGCTGTCAATATAAAAACCAACGTTGGCAACGTAGGCATTTATAAAAATCTTCTTTATCGACGACGATCAAGTTCCTCGACGTGTTTCACTTCACCTTAAGCGTGCCCAGCGCAGATCTCAGCACTCGGCGTTTCGAGTTGCTCGCTCAAACGTAATTGGCTCGAAATTTCACCAAGCTTCTTGATGCTCCTTTTCCGTTTACAGTAAACCATGCCGTATGTTCTTCATTTTTAGGTCTTTGATGACACTTGGGATTAGGAAAAAGAAAATAAGTGAAATATTAATTCGACGCGTTACCCGTATCGATGGGTTTCTGGTCATGTATGAACTATGAGCGTTAACGAGGTATGCAACGTTCGGTTCGTTGTACTCGTTGATAAGATTGTTACCGGTAACGTACACCTGCTGCCACGTGCCTGAAAAAGAAAACACGGCATTTCATTTAGAAGAATTAGTAGAATTTTATCTGTGATCGTATTTGTAATAGGTCGTTCCGAGTACTGTTAGGTCGTAGAGGCTTTGGCTCAGGAAATTCAGGCGATCCTTGGCGATCGTCGGCTGGACCGAGTTACGTGGGACGTTGAAAAGTATTAGCCTCCAAATGGATGAAACCAACCAAAGACTTGGTCGAGTTCGAGGATAGCAAAGTAGTTTATTGTAGATGGTTCGACTTTCAGACGAGTACGTGAGTTCGAGGGACAAAGTCGCGGTGCTTCGAATATTGGCTGCTTCTTAGACTCCGAGGCATTCGGACTTCTGACTTTCTGACTTCTGGACGCGAGGCGCGCTTAGCTCTATTCTTTTATTAAGGGGATGTGAAAGTGGCATCTTAGGGGTCAATCGTTCATGAAACTTTTCTCCGAATTGGGTGTACCAATTTGTTTCAAATTTTATCGCATGAATAAAAGGACCCTAAGGCAGGTCCTGAAACTGGCGAAATTTCATTTGTTATTAAAATTGTTGGAAATAGCTATAAACAAATTATCTTAAAAATGATATTTCCCGGGTTTCGGGACCTTCCTTATAGCCTTCGTGTTCACATTGTCAAGTTTGAGACGATTCGGTTCACCGAGTTGGGAGAAAAGTTTCATAAACGATACCTCTTTGACGCCAGTTTCACATCATCTTAGTCAAGATCACGTACGCCTATTAAATCTAAAAACTCATTGGTCGGATCGTAGGTTCAGGAGGGAATTCTCTCCAGTGATTCGTCGAGGATAGTTGGATAGGAATAATCGGTTTTCGAGGAAATGCATGAATATTCTGATTTTTTTGGGGAAATTGGGGAAATCACGGGATGTTTTCCGATCGAAGGTTTTGGAGTAGTTCGTGGACTCATTGTGGACAAGGATAAGAATAAGCGAGGGCAGGGTACTAGTTGACATTTATTTGGAGCGGGTTTCTTAGGAATATACTTATGCCCTAGATACGTAGATTAATCTAAGAATTAATATTATAATAATGACGGTTAGGTCGGGAGCTAACAGCGTTCCATCATCCATGTGTTCGTCTCGACGTCGATCCGATTACGCAGTCGGCGATGTGCAGAAATCGGGAAAGTAGAGTCAACGGGGTATTATCCTCGGCGATGTGATATGCTCCGACGCATTTTTTGCTCGTGCGGACCTCGGGCGAAAACAGGATGTTCCTCGTTCGGGTCGTCGTGTTTGCGGCTGCGACCACTACCAGTGATGCATGGTCCACGCACGCGCTCGCTCTCGTTCTCGTTCTCGCTCTCGCTCTCGAGGTGAGTCACGCCGCGAGTCAGAGGTCTATTCATCCGCTCTCCGTGTCCGTTCCGTATCCGCTCGAGCCAGCTGCTTTGCTCTCATTGGCTCGTATCTGCCGCGTACTTGGCCCCCACTTTGCGCCACTCCAGGCTGCTTCCTTCCTCTCCGCCGGTCCGATCGCATCTGATCTCTGGCTGATCCGTTCTCCTCGCTCGCGCTTTTAGCGTGCGTGTTTCATGTGACCTGATCTGCCCTGCCCTGCCCTGGTCCATAGCGCGGCTCCGTTTATGAAGTTAAGGTGAAGTGAAACATGTCGAGGAACTTGATCAACGTTGATAAAGAAGATTTTTCTAAATGCCTACGTTGCCGACGTTCGTTTTTATATTGACAGCTGTGTCGAATTACATTGAATATTGTACCAAATGGCATACTCCACCTGTCGTTTTCGTACAATAAGTATCAAGAAATCGAAGTAAAACTCCAGAAATCCTCTGGATTCAAGCTTTCTGGGGCCCCAATTGACTGCAGAGGGACCCCCTGCGCCATCTGTAATTTTCATGTCAATTAAATTTTCACTCCGAGATCTCGTATTCCCATCGTTTTAGCATAGAAGCGCATACAACACTTTTTTTGCCCTTATCCCGATCAAATGCGAGTTTATCGATTACCAGAGTGTTCTAAATTGTCGTAAAATTGTCCTGACCCTTTCGATTCTCATATCAGAACCTTCGATAATTGTATATTGATCGAAATATGAGAGCTCGACGCCATTTTGGTTCTGGTCTGGGCTGAGTTAAAAAATTTTGTTAAAAAATCAAAATTTTGAATGTGTCAGGACAATTCTTAGATGATCAGGAGTGATGTGTCAAAGTTTCGGACAGTTTGGTTTAATACCCTTAAAAAAAACTGTTGTATTCAAATCGACTGATTTGAAGGGTGTTTCACTTCACCTTAAGGCCTAATACCTAATTACCTAAAATTTAGTTGACACGAAAATCACAGATGGCGCAGGGGGTCCCTCCGCAGTCAATTAGGGCCCCAGAAGGCATGAATCCAGAAGATTTCTGGAGTTTTACTTCGATTTCTTTATAATTATTGTACGAAAACGACAGGTGGAATATGCCATTTGGTACAATACACAATATAATTCGACTCAGCTGTCAATATAAAAACGAACGTCGGCAAAGTAGGTATTTAGAAAAACCCTGTTTACCGACGTCGATCAAGTTCTTCTGCGTGTTTCACTTCATCTTAAATGGATGTGGAAGTGGCATATGAGGGCTCAATCGTTCATAAAAATTTTCTCCACTCTGGGTGTGCCGCATTGTTTAAACTTTACAACGTGAATATGGAGGCTATATGGAAGGTCTTGACATCCACAAAATTAAATTATTTTATATAAAATTTAAAAATGTCTGTAAACAAATTTGAGAAGACTTGAAATTTAGTGGTTGTCAGAACCTTCCTTACAGCCTCTACAATTACATGGTAATGTTTGTAACGATTCCGTACACTCAGTTCGGAGAAAAGTTTCATAAACAAAATCTCTTTGCCGCCACTTTCACGTCACCGTAATTATAAACAAAACATGTCGAACTATTAAGTTAATGAGTCGCATGAATCGATTAGGGGAGTATTCATATAGTGCGTGAAATTCTTTGATCGTAAGCGTTAATATCTAAAATGGTTAACGCGATGAAATGTGCATATTAATCGAGCTTCCTACAAAAGATTCTAGTCGTATCGCAATTATACATATATATCGGGTGAAGATGAACATTTTGATTAATTCGTTATTGTGAAGAATATTTTGCCTGCAGAAAAATAGGGAAAAGAAAATGTTCATAACTTTTGGAAAAACGAATAAGATGCAAGTAATCGATTTATTATGCTTTTTATTATATACGATTATCATTTTACCTCTTTAAATATTTTTCGTAACTTATTTATTATAACAATTGTATCTAGTTCAAATCCATTCGAATCCAGCGGCGTACTTTGCACATACCCAGTGAACACTGTTATATAACAATTGGGTAAATGTTACGTTTTCGAAACTAACGCGTTATGTAGCATAAAAGTAACATGGAAGTTAGATGTTAGTTATTATTTCCCACTCGGTAAGGTAACATGTTATATTAATGTTATAATTTCAGTTACCTTAAAATAATATTAATTTTTCATACATTTATTAACAGAAAATAACGCAGTTTTATCCAAAATTATATAATTTATTATTTTTAATTATTTTGTGGTACTTGACAATAGATAGATATTAAATGACAAATCAGAATTTCAATAAAATTATGTAAATGATAAACTATCTGATTTTACTTAAAGACTATTATGATTTCATTCGACTAGCAAACAATTACTGATAATGTATATGCGCGTACCAATTAAAATCCCTTTTTTTCATCGAAATAGTAAACAAAATAAGACATATATTAATCTTATGACATTTGACGATTAATTATGACAATGACGATGACGATGATGTAATAAAATAGATGACAGCACTAATGTAATTCTGTATTGTTACAAATATTTGCTGCATATACACAGTAATATCAGGACAATAACATAATGTAAGATAAGAGTAACAAAGTTACGCTACATTTATATAGATACGATAGTAACAAATGTTATGTAACCTGTTAGCTCCACGTTACATAACTGTTAAGTTCCTGCATTGTAACAAATGTCATGTAACTAGTTACCTCTATGTTACGTAACTGCTAGGCTATTACATTGCAACAAACGTTATGTTATTTGTTAGTTTTAAGTTACGTAACTGTTAGGTTTGGTGTTCAGTGGGTAGGTTCGACGAATCGTTCACAAATCTAAGATTTCTTCATCGTGTTGAACATACGAATTATAAAATTTCAATTTTCGCAAAAAATGTTGTACTTATCTCGGACAACAACCAAAAAGAGAAATTTTTTTTTCGAATAATAAAATCTCACGGGCAGCGTGTTCTTCTTTAGAGCTTCTATAATGACGTGTTACAGTTTTACATAATTTGGTGCACCCAGTTTGGAGAAAAGTATTATAAATAATTTGACTTTTTGGTATGCATATGTAATACTCATATAACCTTAACATGATATGACAGACGCTGAGAAATTCAATCGAGGTCGACAAATTAAAATTCATTTACACGCTTTTTGGTGGGAACAACATTTTGAATACTCAATCGGTAACATAAGCTAGCGCGCCCCGTTACCGACATTTATATTTATGATGAAGTCTTTTACAGTCTACATTGAGAATTGTACGAACTGAAGCGTTCCACGTGTAATTTCGGTAAAGTAATGACGAAGAGATCGATGTAAAACTGTCGAAATCCCGTGAATTCGTTATTTTAACGACTGCTTAGGACCAACGTCGCCATCTATGACGTTTAGCTGCAACTAAATGTTTGCTCTAAAAACATCTGTTAGCTCCGAGACAAGCCATTCTCTTTCAATCGTTCGTGAAAGTATTTTCCACATTTTCCTACCTAACTCTGTAATATTCCATTTATACGGTATTCTAAATTGTTCGAACTAGGTCCTGAAATTCCTCATTTTCGATTCTATGCCTCCAAGAAGCGTAAAACATCGAAAATGTGTACGGACCACGCCATGTTGGTTCTAGTCCGTGATAAATCGATAAATTTTGTATGCAAAATGAAATGCCATGAAAATTTCTGCTGCGTGTCTGTGCATATCGCTCATTATTTATGTGTATGCAGGTGCACTAATTACCGTTCTATTTTGTGAACAGGTGGATCGAGTACCCCCTTGACGCATCGTTACATCAGAGATGCTAGTTATAACGATAATTCCATCAACAATGACTATAAACCTAGCGCTCTGGAAAGATTCTACCTAATTACCGAACAAAGGTGGCGTGCAGACACGGGGTTGCAGGTTTCCGTGCTGCCGGATACCAAGGGGATGTCTGCTCGATCCCATCACAGGCAAGTATTGTCATTAAGCACGTTAATCGATAACATTTCAATTAGATATTGGTTATCTCAATGGGTGAGCCGGATATTAACCTTTTGCCCTCGAAGCCTTTTTAACCCGGACGAACCAGCAACTCGAGACGATTTTCCGCATACTTGGTGAATCTCATCCAGCTAACTTAAAATGATTTCACGTACAAATTAACGTGAAAAACTATTATATTTTAATATTTTATGTTTTCTTACATGTGAAAGAAGAAAATTTGTTAAATATTAAGGACTGTATCGTTTTTTTGTATGGTATTTTACAAGACAATCGTCAAGATGCATCCTCGGCTTGTCGGGGCAATTGTTGCAGTAATATGTTGTTTGATGTCTTTCGCCGAGCTTATTTCGTTGAGAGCAAACCTTGCAATCCTTCTTAACTCCTGTTAGAATGACATGTAGCTTTCCATTCGATCGAATTCCGTCGAAACTAGAGGTCGAAGTAGAAGCTCGATCCCGAGTCTCGCGGAAATCTCCTCTCAATTGGCCAATCAATGTTTTCTCCATCCTGCAGATGATTAAGGTGAAGTGAAACACCCTTCAAATCAGTCGATTCGAATACGACACTTTTTTTTAAGGGTATTAAACCAAACTGTCCGAAACTTTGACACATCACTCCTGATCATCTAAGAATTGTCCTGACACATTCAAAATTTGGATTTTTTAACAAAATTTTTTAACTCAGCCCAGACCAGAACCAAAATGGCGTCGAGCTCTCATTTTTCGATTAATATACAATTATCGAAGGCTCTGAGATGAGAATCGAAAGAGTCAGGACAATTTTACGACAATTTAGAACACTCTGGTAATCGATAAACTCGCATTTGAACGGGATAAGGGCAAAAAAAGTGTTGTATGCGCTTCTATGCTAAAACGATGGTAACACAAGGTCTCGAAGTGAACATTTAATTGACCTGGAAATCACAGATGGCGCAGGGTGTCCCTCTGCAGTCAATTCGGGCCCCAGAAAGCTAGAATCCAGAGGATTTCTGGAGTTTTACTTCGATTTCTTGATATTTATTGTACGAAAACGACAGGTGGAGTATGCCATTTGGTACAATATTCAATGTAATTCGACACAGCTGTCAATATAAAAACGAACGTCGGCAACGTAGGTGTTTAGAAAAATCTTCTTTATCGACGTCGATCAAGTTCCTCGACGTGTTTCACTTCACCTTAAGCGGCTGTCCATTTCTCTGCTTTTTTATTCATTTGTAAAGAATATAAGAATTAACCTAACAAATCTCATAACCTCCCAAAAATAGCTTCAACCATCATTTTAAGGACTTTCTTGGAAAACAGGATGTCGAGGCATGTTCGTCCGCTCGAGTAACGTCGCTCATATATTTTATATAGTTTATGATAACGTTGGTTTTCTTGACAGGAAGTTCAACCCCACCTCGTAAAATACTTTTGACGGGACTTATTCCCGCATTATTCCAAGTGGTCAAAGATGTGACGATCCTTTTGTCTTTCCATGCTAGAACTAAAGGATTACCTTTGCGGGATGCTCCCGTGGATTTCTTGCGTGGATATTTGTCGATTGACCATATTTCTTTGATGTAATCAAATGATTTGCTTCATTTGAATTCAATAAATGTTTAACAAATATGTTTGAGTGAATCCGATTTTTTCTTTGTTATACAGTCGAACAAGCATATATTTAATTGAAACATATTTGTCGATTGACCATATTTGTTTGATGTAATCTAACGATTTGCTTCATTTGAATTCAATAAATGTTTCATTTAAAGGAATGATTTATTTTAGTTGAACAAACGTTTCATTTAAGCCAATTATTTGCTCGATTTGAATTCAATAAATGTTTAACAAATATGTTTCAATGAAACCGATTTTTTCTTTGTTATAAAGTCGAACAAGTATATATTCGATTCAAACATATTTGTCGATTGACCATATTTGTTTGATGTAATTCAATGATTTGCTCGATTTGAATTCAATAAATGTTTCATTTAAAAGAATGATTTATTTTAGTTGAACAAACGTTTCATTTAAGCCAATTATTTGCTCGATTTGAATTCAATAAATGTTTCATTTAAAAGAATGATTTATTTTAGTTGAACAAACGTTTCATTTAAGCCAATTATTTACTCGATTTGAATTCAATAAATGTTTAACAAATATGTTTGAATAAGAATGATTTATTTTAGTTGAACAAACGTTTCATTTAAGCCAATTATTTACTCGATTTGAATTCAATAAATGTTTAACAAATATGTTTGAATGAAACCGAGTGTTTCTTTGTTATACAGTCGAACAAGTATATAT
Organism: Orussus abietinus; assembly: GCF_000612105.2. Classification (NCBI taxonomy): domain Eukaryota; kingdom Metazoa; phylum Arthropoda; class Insecta; order Hymenoptera; family Orussidae; genus Orussus; species Orussus abietinus. The sequence continues at coordinate 43,623 of NW_019394591.1, read as the reverse complement.
TCGATTCAAACATATTTGTCGATTGACCATATTTCTTTGATGTAATTCAATGATTTGCTTGATTTGAATTCAGTAAACGTTTCATTTTAACGAATGATGTATTTTAGTTGAACAAACGTTTGATTTAACCTCTTGCGTTGCCGCATCAAACCAAATGGTGGCCGAGAGTCGCCTCTTGTGTGCAAAGGGTTAACCATTTTTGGTCTTTTTGCAGGATCCGGCAGTCCTCAACGGGACTGGATGATGCTGGAATGGACCTACAACCAGCTCAGCTCGGTACCCGGCCCGGTGAGGAGGTTAGGTCCACCGCAACTCTATCATGGCTGGATTGGCAATTGCCCCTCTTCGTAGTGCTCTGCGCCCTTGTTGGTGCTTTACTCTTCACTTTCTTGGTAATTATGCCCTGGCATTGGTTTTCGCTAAGCTTCGTCGTCACAAGAGAGATCGGTTTAGGTAAGAATAGAATCAGGAAGCAAGCATGCATCCTGGTGGACGCGAACGTCTTCCCTGTGCGCAAAAAAGGAATTCACAGTCAAAACAAGAAATTTCACTTATTTTAACAAATGTTAACGCGTGACAATGGGCTAACTACATTTTTTACCGGAAACATTTTTGTTGTACCGACAACACAAATTCTATTCACGGTTAAAATATTCTTCTCTAGCAAGACCAAATTGTATATCGCTCATTGGTTCTAATAACGATAACGATATTTCTTTTAGTCGTTACGACAAATTCATTTGTAAATTTGAGAAGCTTTTTTTCTATTGAAGACTCTCCAATGGTTATATCTACGTCCGATATAATTGCAAACATTTTTGCTGTTAGTGCAATTATCCCTGCAGTGAAAGTAAAATTTTATCAGCAATGCTGTCTTTTGCTAAAAATACAAATTTCGTCCCTCCATGTGTGGATAGATGTCGCCAGGGTACGATCAGAATCCGAGTTGAAATTATCGCTCTCGGGTGAAACTTTAATTCCTCTATTCTTTTTATCGATCAATTAGCCGACAGAAATTTCAGCCTCAGTTAGTTAGGGGTAATAAAAACCTCAGAGTTCATTTTTCTCATTAAAACCTTCAAGTCCAATAGAATTGAATCGAAGTTCAAGTTTCAATTGAATTACAGATTGAAAAATCTCAGAATGGAAGTTATTCCGCTTTATACAGGCTAGACCTGAAAATCTTCATACTACTTCTCATTGGAGAAAGGCAAAGTAAAACTATTGAGTCGAACGAGAAGTTCATGCGTTTTCGATGAACTCTCTGCACTCTTTTGTTATCTACAAATTTCTCGGTTCAACCTAACAATTGGGAAATATATTAAAAAGTTGAATACGTTGCATTATTGTATTTATAAAAAGGAGAATCTTAAAAATCTTAATCTTTATATCATAATTTATGTCAATAATTTATACAAAGTTCTATTTTGAGGGTCAGGGATGAAACGGGGCTCAATTAAGATGATATGAAAGAGTCAGTCTATAAATGTATATTTGAGAAGTCTAATTATTGGGGAAAGTATTCTCCAAATTGGGGGTACCGATTCGTTTCGAATTTTACCACGTAAATATGGAGGCTCTAAAATAGGTCCTGAAACTCATGACATTCCATTTTTCATCGACAATGTATTTACTTAGCATCGACTCGAACCAACATGGCGTGATCCGTGCACGTTTTCGATGTTTTACGCTTCTTGGAGGCTTAGAATCGAGAATCAAGAGTTTCAGGACCTAACTCGAACAATTTAAAATACCGGAAAATGTGGAAAATACTTTAACGAACGATTGAAAGAGAACGGCTTGTTTCGGGGCTAACACATATTTTCAGAGCAGAAATTTAGTTGCAACTAAACGTCACAGATGGCGACGTTGGCCCCTTAAAATTGAAAAGTTATGAATTCCCGGGATTTCAACAGTATTCCATCGATTTCTTTATCATTACTTTACCTAAATGACACATGGAACGCTTTATTTCGTATAATTCTCAACGTAGACTGTAAAATACTTGAACATATAAATGTCGGTAACGTGACGCGCCAGCCTATGTTACCACTTGAGTATTCAAAATGACGTTACCATGAAAAAGGGTATAGATGCATTTTATTTTATCGACGTCGATTAAATTTCTCAGCGTCTTTCATATCATCTTAACGAATACAGGAAAGTAAAAATACATATTTTTAGAAGTCTTCTTGAGATGTTTAACGACGGACATAAATGCCTTCCCGTCACACATTGCGTTGATGTACAGAGATGGTATTCATATCCGACACTGTACATTGTTTTTCAACTTATCTTTGACTTAAAACAATAAATTGCGCAACGTTGTACATGTTACGCAATAAGATATAAATTTGAAATAGTGAGCATTAATAAGTGACATTTTTTGTTTAGATCCTCTTATGGCTTCGGAAGCAAATGTCGCGTGAAAAGGACACAGAAGATGGTGACAGGCGAGGACTGGTAGAAGAGGGTGCGGCGTGTCCACCCGAAAAGTCGTCGAAGGAAAATAAGGATAACCTTGTGGAAGCTCAGTGGGTTTGCCCAGCAGTTATGAAACCACCGGTATCGGCCCAACCTATTGTCCCCGTTGCACAGAAGTCTGATTTGCCAGAGGTACTAGCGTGAACCGTTTGTATTTCAGTATTTCAATACAATATTGTTGTGCGGGCGGTACATTAACATTAAGGTGAAGTGAAACGCGTCGAGGAATTTGATAGACGTCGGTAAAGAAGATTTTTCTAAATACCTACGTCGCCGACGTTCGTCTCTATATTAACAGCTGTGTCGAATGAAATTCGGTATTATACTAAATGGCACACTTCACCTGTCGTTTTCTTAGTATAATTATAAAGAAATCGAAGTAGAACTCCAGAAATCCTCTGGATTCATGGTTTCCGAGGCCCTAATTGACTGCAGAGGGGCACCCTGCGCCATCTGTGATTTAGTACAATACCTAATATAATTCCACACAGCTGTCAATATAAAAACGAACGTCGGCAACGGAGGTATTTAGAAAAATCTTCTTTACCGACGTTGATCAAATTCCCTGACGTGTTACGCTAAACCTTAAGAGTATTAAGTATCAAGTAATGCATTTTAAATAAGGAGGTATTTAGAAAAATCTTCTTTACCGACGTGGATCAAGTTCCTTGACGTGTTTCGCTTCACCTTAAGAGTATTAAGTATCAAGTAATGCATTTTAAATAAGGAGGCATTTAGAAAAATCTTCTTTACCGACGTGGATCAAGTTCTTTGACGTGTTTCGCTTCACCTTAAGAGTATTAAGTATCAAGTAATGCATTTTAAATAAGACTTAATAAATGAATGATGTTTCAGCCGGTGACATCCTTTGTTGCGACCCCTGAAAGGAGACCAGAGCCAACTCGAATAAAAGCCAAAGGTCTGTTGGAACGTCGAGGGTCCAGTGCAAGCTTGACGATAGAACTCGCACCAGCACCTGACAGTCCACCGCATGTTGTCACTCCAACTCGCGAATGTACAGCAGAAGAGTTCCTCCTAAGTGCCGGAAACGTTCTGTCGAGAGCTCAGCTCAAAAAAGTCCTCAGAGATCCTTCTTCGCTGCACAGAGAGTTTTGGGAAGTTCCTCTCAATCTACCTGATAAAGTGGACATTTGTGGTTCCGGAGTCAAGAACCGCTACTGCTCGGTGTTGCCTAATCCTCAGTCCAGGGTCGTATTGCCAGGATCTGACGACCCTCTCGCCAGCTACATTAACGCCAATTATATTCGGGTAATTTCATTTCCGGTGTTGCGTACATTCATCGTGACGCATTAATTTCAACCTAATCAGATTTCTCTAATTCTCAGGATTTTAGCCCCAATGCCGAAAACAACTTTCCTTCGCGTTTCGTTATCGCTTTACTACGGTCGCAGCAATTTATTTAAAACGTCAAACCGAGTGACGTATGTTGTTTAACGCTCACGGTTTAATTCACTCTGAAAGATCCTTGAATTTGCTAAGTTTCCAGTTTCAAATGGTCAAGCCCTAATAAATGCATAAAAAGGTTGACACCAAGGCGCCCGAGTGTTCGATCACCTAATGGTTTAATTCACTCTTAACCACTTGCGCTACGATTTAATTTTCGGTTGCCGTGCCACGCTCTACAATATAACATGCGGCATAACATTCGTACAACATACCCTATCGATTCTGAAATATTTCCAAGATATCGATGACGCTACGCGATGTCGTGCACTCTGGAACTGTAGCTCGAATAATGAACGATCCAACTGTTAGCCGACGTGCCGGACACGTCGATTTTGTTTCTACGACAAATGCCTAACGACGTGGTATACATGTCGCTGGCAGTTTTGGAACAAAAGCATCTCGACGTGCGTGGCATGTCTTTATAGCGCAAGTAGTTAAAGGTCCTTGGATTTGCTAAATTTCCAGTTTCAATTGGTCAAGCCCTAATAAACGCATAAAAAGGTTGACACCAAGGCGCCCGAGTGTTCGATCACCTAATGGTACTTGAAATTTTCTGTGCTCGGGCAACTCTTGTCGATCTCGGGTCACCCCATGTGCGAATCACCTGGGACACTCGAAGACGCGGTAAAAGGCGGTACCTAAATATTTTACACGTCCAAGTGAGTTAACCAATCGGCATTGGAGGAATCCCTCGTTCACATTTTTTTTTTTCCGGAGAAAATTCAAGTATTTTCTGAATTTCCAACATTACTCCTCTCATACGATTTTCTGATTTGAGAATCCCAATTTTGTTAACCTCCCACTCTGCAAGAGAGGCATAACTCAAGACGATGTCTTTATTTGCGTTGAATTTACAGTACATATGTATTTCCACTATCTTGAATTGTCCCAACATAAAGCGCTAACTATTTAAGGGGATGTGAAAGTGGCATCCGAGGAGTTAATCGTTCATGAAACTTTTCGTTCAACAAGATGTACTGAATCGTTTCAAATTTTACAATGTGGATATGGAGTCTATGAAGAAGGCCCTGACACTCATGAAATTTCATTTCTTACACCAAATTTTAAAAATACCTATAAACAAATTAAAAAAAAATGAAATTTCATGAGTTTTGAGACCTTCCTTATAGTCTGCATATTCATGCTGTAAAATTTAAAATGATTCGGTACACCCAGTTCGGAGAGAAGTTTCATAAACGAGACCTCTTTGACGCTGCTTTCACGTCACCTTAAATGATTTTTCACTATTGATAAAAATAGCCAATGACTGTTATTTTTAATTCCGCAGTGAAAAACTAATTGCTGGATGTCGGAATTATTTGAAACTACTCGCTTATTTCTATTTATATATTAAATTCATTCTCCGAAGCTAATAATGAACTTCTCGTAGGGATATGACGGGGAAGAAGCACGCTATATAGCAACACAGGGACCATTGACTCATACCATAGGTGACTTTTGGAGAATGGTTTGGGCGGAAAGAGCAACTGTGGTAGTCATGATGACAAGGCTACACGAAGCTGCCAAGACTAAGTGTGACGCTTACTTCCCATTGGAAAAGAATACCCGGGTACAGGCTGGCGCATTCACAGTTATCGTTAACTCCGTTGATGTCAAAGATGGTTACACGGTCAGAGACTTGGAAATTCGTCTCGAAGGCGAGAGGAGAATTGTTCAACATTACTGGTGCGTGAATTATACCCTGTATACATTACAATGCCAATATCATCATCACCGGATGATATTTCCTGGAAGATAATTGTATTACGAATTGTGCTATAAATGTTGAGAAAGCATGTCTGGTAAAGATATCTAAGTTAATGGAATAAGTTAGAATGTCACTACACTACAGCCGGCTAGGTCAGACTAGACCAGACCAGATCAGACCAATCAATTCCGATAGAAAGAAACGTGTTACTGTTGTGCTGTGGAGGGTGGTGGGATTCTTCTCGAAGAATGGTTGACCCTTTCTTGGCATTCGACCTCGTTCTTATTATGTTCACGTTTTAGCGTTGTGATCTGACAGGTTCGGGGTCTAGAGTAGGACTGACTTAAGGTGAAGTGAAACACCCATCAAATCAGTCGATTCGAATACAACACTTTTTTTTAAGGGTATTAGACCAAACTGTCCGAAACTTTGACACATCTTTGATCATCTTTGATCATCTAAGAATTGTCCTGACACATTCAAAATTTGAATTTTTGAAAAGAATTTTTTAACTCAGCCCAGACCAGAACCAAAATGGCGTCGATCTCTCACATTTCGATCAGTATATAATTATCGAAGGCTCTGATATGAGAATCGAAAGGGTCAGGACAATTTTACGACAATTTAGAACACTTTGATAGTCGATAAACTCACATTTGAACGGGATAAGGGCAAAAAAAGTGTTGTATACGCTTCTATGTTAAAACGATGGTAATACGAGGTCTCGGAGTGAAAATTTAATTTACCTGGAAATCACAGATGGCGCAAGGGGTCTCTCTGCAGTCAATTAGGGCCCCAGAAAGCATGAATCCAGAGGATTTCTAGAGTTTTACTTCGATTTCTTGATAATTATTGTACGAAAACGACAGGTGGAGTATGCCATTTGGTACAATACCCAATATAATTCGGTATAGCTGTCGATATAAAAACGAACGTCGGCAACCCAGGCATTTAGAAAAATCTTCTTTATGGACGTTGATCAAGTTAATCGACGTGTTTCACTTCACCTTAATTCTAAGTTCGAGAAGGTTTCCCGTAGGGAGATGGGCCTCCTCGTTCTCGTGGCGCTGAGCGCAATGGTCCTCTTCCATCATCATCGGACTCCGTTCCCGTGGATGAAAAGATCTTTTTTCACCTGCAGTTCTCCGAACCCACATGCATTTAGGAAATCTTAGACTATCTCTAAATGACGGCATTACATTACTTCTTATGGATGTGGCGACACTACGCCTGTCAGATCAAATCGGATCAGATTCCGGCCAGCGTAGCCACGTACATAAGAAGTAATACGTTTGTTTCTGTTGAAACTGATCCGATATAATTGGGTCTGGTTTGGTCTGATCTGCCTGGTTATAGAGTAGCGACTGTCTTAGATTCCGAAATACTGCAATTTATAATTTGGTCCACAGGTTTGACTCTTGGCCTGACCATGCCGTGCCACAAGCCGCAGACGCATTGGTAGGCTTGGCTGTCGAGGTCAACTCTTTACCAGGACCTGTAGTTGTGCATTGTAGTGCGGGTATCGGCAGGACCGGGTGTTTCATAGCTTTAGCTACGGGAATGATGCAGCTGTCGAGAGACGGAAACGTCGACGTCCTTGGTATACTATGCCAAATGAGGTAAATATCCCCTTATTTTTCATTTACTTTGCGGAAAATCTTAAATCTCCCCAACAAAACACCTCGCGTATACAGAAAAACTTCGCTATATACATTCTTGTTTCCGTTTTCGGTTATAAAAATAAGTTCAATCGCTTTTCGTTTTAGAAACTTTTATGTTTCCAAATGTAATAGATTTTGCTCCACGTAATACATGTACATCTGTTCCAAAACTTACGTTTTCTCCCAAACTCGTGTTTGTAGAAATACACATACTTTTCTATTTCATTTAATCAAATGAAAAAATTAAAAACTAAATGTAACCAAATAAAGGAAGAATTGGAAATTTTATTTGAAAACATTTTTTGCCAAGCACGAAAATACCGATGACAAGTCCTACTAGTACACTTTGGGTTATCGCCAAATAAAATGTTTCGAAATAGTATTTCTAATTTTTTCTTCACTTAGTTACATTTAGTTTTTATTTTATTTTCATGGATTTCACTATATTAATTGCAACACGACTGACTGATTTCATTATAATTATTGCAACACGATTGATTAATTTCATCGCTCCTTATTTTTTATATACTATTATATTGTTGTTGTTTATTTGGATTTCGACTAAGGGCCAAGTACCATTGTTTTTATTTCACCAACGCTACGCGATGCCCCTCCTTGATGGTCACCCATCCAAGGAGTGTGACCGCGCCCGACGTCGCTTAACTTCGGTGATCTTGCGAGAACAGGTGTATCGACGCGGCTTGACCGTTTACTACTATTACATTGAAGGAAATTTATTCTACTTGGTGCGCATGCATAGCGCGCGGATTGGTGAAATAGTCTGGGGGGAGGGGGACGATCAACCGCCAGGCGGAGTAGCATCGGCTTATCCCTTCATGACCTCGTCAGAACACAGGTAGAGTCATTTAGGCGTGCAAAAGATCCATCTCGCGTGTTTAGAAAACGGAGGCTCGATCTGCGCGGGTTTGGGTAGCTTTTACGCAAGAGGGTGGGTCTGACCTACCGGATACCACACATCTTGCCATTACAAGAGGTCAAGATGTGTGGTATCCCACTCTACTCGCCGTATCAAGGTTCGACGCCTTTGGTTCTTCTTCGTCTTCTTCGTCTTCTTTGTCTTCTTCATCTCCACAGTTGGCATCAGTCGGCTTTCGACCCTACAGCCATTGGTAGTTTTTGTTCATGGGTGAACCACTCGGTACGGGTGGGCATCGTCTTCTTCGTCTGCTTCATCTCCACAGTTGGCATCAGTCGGTTTTCGACCCTACAGCCTAATTGGTAGTTTTTGTTCATGGGTGAACCACTCGGTACGGGTGGGCAATTTGAATTGTCAGATTTTTAAGATGGATTTTTTTAGAAACGAGGTGAGGTACGGGATGGTGGAGGGCTGTTTTGTAATCAGGTAAGTCGTGGAGAGCGGTGGGCGGTAATCATTGTGGCGGAGTTGGGATATTAAGGTGTTTCTTTGGGTCTGGAAGTTAGGGCATTGCCAGATGATGGGATCCAATGTCTTCTATGGGGTGACCGCAGGAGCATCGTTAAAGTGGAGTTAGATTTTTTTGGCGAGGCTATAGTTAGTTGAATAATGGTTGCTGCGGATCCTGTTGATGGTAGTTATAATTTCTCTGGAGGTGGAGGTTTTTGAGAACCAGGGGGTTTTTGATACGTTGTAGTAAAAGTGAAAATACTGAGAGACCTTTCTGCTTTTGGAGTTGTTAATGTATTTCGCAAAGAGGGTATTTGCGTATTTTGAAGCTAAGGGATTTAAATCTGCGTAAGGTATTTTAATGTGTGCAGGGGTGCCGATGTGAATGGTGTCCTTAGCTGCTTTATCGGCCGATACGTTGCCAGCGATAACACGATGTGCAGGGGTCCGTGTGAAGAGTATTTGCTGATTATTGGAATCGCGGGTGGTTAGGATTTTACGGATGTTGAAAATGGTTCTATTTTGTTGGTTTGATAGGTTATTACTATGGATGGCGGTGAGGGTGCTTAAGTAATCTGGATGGTGGTTTCACCCCCTTGAAGTGTTTAATGGCAGATAAAAAAAAAATACGTGTCGCTTAGTGTTTAGTCTACTATAATATGTTATAAAAGAAAAATCGGAGAGATCGACCTGGGATACCTTCCTTGTTAGTAAATTGTGTGCTGTTATTGGAGAATAAAACGAACGGAGTCGCAATGGGACAATAAAAACAATGCTAAAAAGGTTCAAAGGGGAGGCGTCCTATCTCCGAAAAAATGTTGTTTTTGGATACAAAGGGGAGTTTCACGAATAGCAGCTAAAATAAATTGCTGGACTGATGGGGAAGTTTTTCGGAACACTAAAAAAAATACCGTGTCCTCTTCTTCGGCGTAAAGGACATTTTTGAAACGAAACTTTTCGTCATGAAACATCTACGTGCCTCGGCGCTAAAGAAACAAAATTCTTAACCGTGTATTACAAAATGATTCGTGACTTAATTCGATACGATGGATGGTTATATGATTATTATTAATTAAAATATGTGAAGTAACTATCCTAGTAGCATGGAATAATTTCTAAATATTTGTTCGTAATCATTGTTAAATATCTCGAGCGACAGATTTTTTAAGATTTATTGTAGATTTCATTCGAAGATATCTGAAATATTTGTTGAAAATCTCAATGACATATTTAGTTCCAATAATTTATAAACATATATAGAAATTATATTTTTTAGTGTATGAACATATAATAAAAATAGATATTTTACTATTATCGGACACTTTATTTGGTAAAAAAAACACACGAAAAATTATTGAATTATTATCGTATCGCTATTTCATTATGGGAGCAAAACGTACGATTTTGATTTTAAATATTTTTAAAACGTTTATAACGTATTTGGCAGATAATATTTAAAAACTACTTATATAAAAATGAAACGAAATGTTTTGTATATCTGGTAGAAGAATATGATGAAAACATATGGAGCTAATATTATACTAATATAGAGATAATATTCTAAAATAAACGTTTTGCAAATATTTCAAATGTCTACTAAAATATATACAAAATGTAGGATATTCATTAAAGGTATAGAAAATATAGAAGAAATATTTTGCGGTACTAGGGGACTGTGATTACTTTTGTACGTGATACTCTGCATTGTCCGTTTTTTAGGTACGATCGAGGTGGAATGGTGCAGACAGCGGAACAGTACGAATTTGTCCACAGGGCGTTGAATCTCTTCGAAGAAACATTCTACGGAAAAAAGCCAGTATCTGGCGAGTGAGAAATGGGGGTACAAAGGGCTCTCTTTAAAAAAGAGGCTACCTCTTTCTGCAATAACTCCCACGTCTCTTTCACCCAGAGGTGAAGTTGTATCTGCTGTGACGAATGCTTTTCGTAAGAAAGCCAGGTGTAGCGTTAGTTTGACGACAACCTTTTCTCGAGCCTCACCTGCGGTGAACTAACTCTCGCAGACTATGCTGCCATTACTATACTGCCATGACGAATCGTTGACAATTAAAATCGGAGTCACAGAGCTCAACTGAGAGGTCGAACGTCTCGATGGACACGACTGGAGAATTCTAATCAAAAGCTGTCATTCTTAGGGTATTAAGGTGAAGTGAAATACGTTGAGGAACTTGATCGACGTCGATAAAGAAGATTTTTCTAAATGCCTACGTTGCCGACGTTCGTTTTTACATGGACAGCTGGGTCGAATTATATTGGGTATCGTACCAAATGACATACTCTACCTATCGTTTTCGTACAATAATTATAAAGAAATCCAAGTAAAACTCCAGAAATCCTCTGGATTCATGCTTTCTGGGGCCTAAATTGACTGCAGAGGGACCCCCTGCGCCATCTGTGATTTCCAGGTCAATTAAATTTTCACTCCGAGATCTTGTATTACCATCGTTTTGGCACAGAAGCACATACAACACTTTTTTTGCCTTTATCCCGTTCAAATGCGAGTTTAGCGATTACCAGAGTGTTCTAAATTGTCGTAAAATTGTCCTGACCCTTTCGTTTCTCATATCAGAGCCTTCGATAATTGTATATCGATCGAAATATGAGAGCTCGATGCCATTTTGGTTCTGGTCTGGACTGAGTTAAAAAATTTGTTTGAAAAATCCAAATTTTGAATGTGTCAGGACAATTCTTAGATGATCAGAAGGAACGTGTCAAAGTTTCGGACAGTTTGGTCTAATACCCTTAAAAAAAAGTGTTGTATTCGAATCGACTAATTTGAAGGGGGTTTCACTTCACCTTAAGAACAGACGTGTACGATCCGTATGATCTAGGGTTTGATGCCGTTCTACGACTTTACATCGTAAATGCGATTCGTGACTGCAGAAAGTGCAAGCAAATCTGGAGGTGCGATCAGCTTGTACTGTATCGCGTACATACTATGATTGGCAACCGAATAGAATTTATATTTATTTCTTTTCTTGTATCATGGTCGGCGTAATGATTTCTTCTAGCGTTGCGAGTATCGCTTGTTAAGGTGAAGTGAAACACGTCGAGGAACTTGATCGACGTCGGTAAAGAAGATTTTTCTAAATACTTCCGTTGCCGACGTTCGTTTCTATATTGGCAGCTGTGTCGAATTATATTGAGTATTGTACTAAATGGCATACTCCACCTGTCGTTACGTACAATAATTATAAAGAAATCGAAGTAAAACTCCAGAAGTCCTCTGGATTCATGGTTTCTAAGGCCCCAATTCACTACAGAGGGACCCTCTGCGCCATCTGTGATTTCCGTGTCAACCAAATTTTCACTCCGAGACCTCGTATTACTATTGTTTTAGCATAGATGCGTATAAGACACTATTTTTTCCCATTATACCGTTCAAATGCGAGTTTATTGATTGCCAGAGTGTTGTAAATTGTCGTACAATTGTTCTGACCCTTTCATTTGATATATTAAAGCCTTAAATAATTGTATATTGATCAATATATGAGAGCTGGATGCCATTTTGATTCTGATCTGGGCTGTTTAACAATTTTTTTCAAAAATCCAGATTTTGAAAGTGTCAAGACAATTCTTAGATGATCACGAGTAATGTGACAAAGTTTCAGACGGTTCGATCCAATGCCCTTAAAAAAAAGTGTCTTTCGAATCGACTGATTCGAGGGGTGTTTCACTTTACCTTAATCCTCACAACTACTCATTCAAAACGTGTTAATTGAAACATGGTGCAACAATATTGGAAATTTTATGAAACTGCCATTGAAAACTACATATAAAGAACCAATAATGCGTAACCATGCGATGGTGATTATTTAAATGTTCACTCATACAATATCGTGTAATTGGAAATTGTTCAATTGCCCAATACGATTGCTCAGTGATAAGTAAATAATTGTTATTTAATTATTCAAAAGGTCACGATTGTAATCAAGCAAAAGATTTTTAATTGCAACGTATTGAAGCAATAAATAATAACCAAATATTCTTTCCAGTGAGATATTATTTCAGAGTACATGAGTTTACTCTCCCTCTCTGTCTTCCCCTTTGTTCACATTTGGGAATTTTTATCAGGCCATATTAAACTTCCGAAGAGTGAATGATTAACGAAAATTCACGAATTGTTTAAAATTGTCTCCAGTTCCTCCTTTAAGGTGAAGTGAAACACGTCGAGGAACTTGATCGACGTCGGTAAAGAAGATTTTTCTAAATACCTCCATTGCCGACGTTTGTTTTTATATTGGAAGCTGTGTAGAATTATTTTGGGTATTGTACAAAATGGCGTACTCCATCTGCCGTTTTCGTACAATAAATATAAAGAAATCGAAGTAAATCTCCAAAAATCCTCTGGATTCATACTTTCTGGGGCTCTAATTGATTGCAAAGGGACACCCAGTGCCATCTGTGATTTCCTATGTCAACAAAAACTTTTACTCCGAGCATTGCCATTGTTTTAGCATAACGCATTTAGCGCATAAGACACTTTTTTGCCTTTATCCTGTTCAAATGCGAGTTTCTCGATTACCAGAGTGTTCTAAATTGTCGTAAAATTGTCCTGACATTTTCGTTTCTTATATTAGAGCCTTCAATAATTGTATGTCGATCGAAATACGAGGGTTGGACGTCATTTTGGTTCTGGTCTGGGCTAAGTTAAAAGATTTGTTTGAAAAATCCAGATTTTGAAAGTGTCAGGACAATTATTAGATGATCACGAGTAATGTGCAAAGTTTTGCAAATGCCCTTAAAAAAAAGTGTCTTATTCGAGTCGACTGATTTGAAGGGTGTTTCACTTCACCTTAATGAATGACCATATGTAGTCAAGGAGTTTCTCCAACGATGTTACATGTGTAATTTTTCTGGCAAATGACGTATAGGAGTCGCACCTCCCTACATTTCTTAAATATCGAAGATCCAGTTGAGAATTGTCAATTAGCGACCATCAGTTGGGTCTTTCCGTCAAGAGACATTGTTCTTAAGCCTTTCGTCTCTCTCTTCTTCCTCCTGTAAACACATCTACATTTATACACGACGCACGGAACCGAATGACTGCCCATTACCATAATTTATAGTAAATTGCTGAAATACAATGTGTAATTCACTATCGGACGAATTTATAAAGAATGTTGTTGGGACAGTTCGGGATCCTCGAAGATCGTACACTTCGGGGTAAATTTTCTCCAATTACGATTATTTTCACCGTCGTTGCTTTGATCAGAGATGAGCGGGGAGATGTTTCACGGGATTGTCGAAAGGGATGCACTGTTCCTTAACGCCGTGGAACTGCTTTCAAAGGGGCGAAATGTTCACTATCGGTAAAGAAAAACGCGTCTGCAGATTTCAAATACAGCACAGTATCGATGGTATGAAGTTATCCTTTTCGTTTTTAGTATCAGGGTCAACGTAGGTTGGGAAAGAAGACTACGAATAGGAAATAAAGTTGTTATGCGTGGATGATTGAGATTACGACGCGGCACTCACGTATACCCTGTTTTACCGATCAGGTCGCCTCTTTTAAAGTAGTTCCAATTTTTACAGAGGGGTGAAGGGCGCAGAGGGCGCCAGGGGGCCGTGCCTCTCTTTCTAACAATGGAATGAAACATTTCTGCTTTGATACTACTTTCGGAGCTTAATTTATTGACAAAGACTGAACACGGGTAGTACAATAGCAATGTTGTTTAAATAGCGGTTGATATCGAGTAGAAACTATTGTGCGTTAGAAACAGATGCCGATTCGTTAGATTGGTGGATAATCCTTGATTTTACTTGGATGTAAAATTCGTAGGTCCTTGATAAGGTATCGTAAAAAGAGGTGATGCGATCCAGGCATGACAAAGCTGACTGGTTATAAATTTTCATGTATTTATTTCTTTTTACGAGAAAGCTTTGCAATGTCGAGTTCTTCGATTTTAAAGGAAATATCGTTAACGAATCTTTTTTATGCAACTTGTCAAATCATTTATTCATAATGTTTTGAATTTAATTTGAATCATGTCCGTTCTACGCCAGCTTCTTATGTAATTATTGAACAACTTGCAAGAACAACAGCAGTTCTAACGTAGTATTTCTATATTACATACATTATAAGTCTGACTGACATAAATGTCAAAAATGTTGCTTGACTCGAAGGTCAGAAGATTCTTTAAAAAAACGTGCGTGACTCGAAAAGCAGTCAATTGTATATTCGATGTCCATCCATGTATGTAAATGTTCCCTTCAATTTGTCAGCTCGGCCTCGCAAGGTATTCTAGTTTATTATTCTCTCAATTTATAAAGAATGCGTGCAGGAACTTCGAGCTTGTCATAACTGGTTTTTTACCCCTTTTTATGGCATTTTAATTTTAAACACTGATATCATTCTCGTGTAACAGGCTAAAAACCCAGCAATTTTCATGAATTATTTTATGATTACATTGTAAGTAAAATGTCAGAAATGTTAAAAAAAATATATATATCGACATTGGAACAAGTGACAGTACACGCGTTAGGTAAATACGGTACCGTAGCACGCGTTTTTCTTTCCGAGAATATCACGACACTCTCTTAGGCTTTTTGAATCTCATTTTCCAGCATTTAAGCGTTAAGGTGATGTGAAAGTGGCGTCAAAGAGGTTTTGTTCATGAAACATTTCGCCGACTTGGGTATACCAAATCGGTTCAAACTTTACAACGTGAATGCGGAGACTATAAGGAAAGTCTTGACACTCACAAAATTTCAATTTTTTTTTAATTTGTTCAAAGTATTTTAAAAATCTGGTGTAAGAAATATTTCACGAGTGTCAGGACCTCCTTTATAAACTCCATTTTCACGTGGTAAAATTTCAAACGATTCGGTATACCCAGTTCAGCGAAAAGTTTCATGAATGATCTTCATAAGCCACTTTCACATCCCCTTAAGGTGATATGAAAGTGCGATATATACACACCAAAAAGTCAAAATATTTATAAAACTATTCTCCAAACTAGGTGCACCAAATTATCTAAAACGTTAACACGTGATTATAGAAGCCCTAAGAAATAACGCGCTGCTTATGAAATTTCTTATTTCGACAAAAATTTTGTACTTATCTCGGACAAGAACCGAAAAAAATATTTTCTTTCGAAAAATAAAATCTCCCGGGCAGCGTGTTTTTTCGTAGAGCCTCCATAATCACGCGTTAAAGCTTTAGATAATTTGGTACACCCAGCTTAGAGAAAAGTTTTATAAATATTTTAACTTTTTCGTATCTATATATCACACTTTCATATCACCTTAAGCTCGTGACCTGTCAATGAAAGAATTTAAAAAGTGATCATTCCTGGTAGATTTGAATGAAAATGTTGGGTGGTACCGGACAGGCTTCAAATTTAGAAAAAATGATATTAAATCAGATAAATTTTCAGCCTGTATTTGAATACTAATTCATACTTAATGTCTGTCTTCTTTTACTTTTTATTGCCAAAGAAAATAGAATTGACCATTAGTAGTTTCTTTAGACGATGTAATGAGATTTGTGGAAACCAGTACATTTAATATGATATAGGATGTATATGCGTTTATGTAATCATATGAATTTCTGCTCGCACTTCCGTATGTAGAAACCGCATATTGTCTGTGCATTTTATTGATTTCTCGAATCTGATATTGCATCCAATTTTAGTTTGCTCTTGTAACAATCTTCATTCCTCATTCAATATATAAGACGAAGTGAAACACATCGAGAAACTTGATCGACGACGGTAAAGAAGATTTCTCTGAATACCCACGTTGCCGACGTTCGTTTTTATATTGACCGCTGTGTCGAATTATTTTGGGTATTGAACTAAATGGCATGCTCCACCTGTCGTTTCGTACAATAATTATAAAGAAATCGAAGTAAAACTCCAGAAATCTTCTAGATTCATGGTTTTTGAGGCCCTAATTGATTGCAAAGGGACACCCAGCTCCATCTGTGATTTCCTATGTCAACAAAAACTTTTACTCCGAGACCTCGTATTGCCATTGTTTTAGCATAACGCATTTAGCGCATAAGACACTTTTTTGCCTTTATCCTGTTCAAATGCGAGTTTATCAATTATCAGAGTGTTCTAAATTGTCGTAAAATTGTCCTGACACTTTTCTTTCTCATATTAGAGCCCTCAATAATTGTATATTCATCGAAATATGAGAGCTCGATGTCATTTTGGTTCTGGTCTGGGCTAAGTGAAAAAATTTTTTCCAAAAATCCAGATTTGAAAGTGTCAAGACAATTCTTAGATGATCACGAGTAATGTGTCAAAGTTTCGAACAGTTCGGTTCTATACCCTTAAAAAAAGTGTCTTATTCGAATCGAGTGATTTAAGGGTGTTTCACTTCACCTTAATATCGTTAACGACAATGTACAGCCGATTTACATACAATGGCTCTTACGTAAATACCTGCTATTGTGCACAATCGTACGTTACTATTACACACAGCACTTTAAATAAAGTGTCGTGTATAAATAAACAACACGTTTTAAAAGATTTACAATTTAAACAGCAGATGACAAAATGATATGATGAAATACGTCGAAAAAATATTTGTTACATCACTTTTTGGAGCTTTATGTTTATTCTGACATAAAATGTGAAATATATTAACAAAGTGACTAGAATGTTATTAGCTACTTATATTTCATACTTTGTTAACATTTATTTATATGTACACAGTAACGATCGCAATTTCATGAGTGATTTGTTGTGTTATAGATTTGAAGATTTAAAACCGTTGACAAATTCATAAGTATATGATGATTTATACTATATGCATGTCTGTATACAAAACCAAACATACCGCTAATCAAATTCAACGAGTTGAACTTTAACCTCTCTAGTAGCATAGAATAATTTCTACATATTTGTTTGTAATCTAAATATCTCAAGCGACAAATTTTTTAAGATGTCTTGTAGATGTTATTCGAAGATATCTGAAATATTTGTTGAAAATTTCAATGACACATTTAGTTTGAATAATTTATAAACATTTTTTACTTTACGATTATTATCGAACACTTCATTTNCGCCATCTGTGATTTCCAGGTCAATTAAATTTTCACTCCGAGACCTCGTATTACCATCGTTTCAGCATAGAAGCGCATACAACACTTTTTTGCCTTTATCCTTATACAAATATTATAAAGATAATATTCTAAAATAAATATTTTGCAAATATTTCAAATGTCTGCTAAATATATACAAAGTGTACGATATTCGTTAAATATATAGAAAATATAGGATAAATATTTTGTGCTACTAGGGTATGTTGGGAAGTCATTTGTAACTGTCAATAGTTACTTTTTCAAATACATATGTGATTGGCCTAGGGAATGTAGAGTTTCTCTTTTTGTTATCGTGAGACCTACATTATGATGAAATATATCACGGAAGTCCCTTGAAATGGAAGAAATCTCCCTCAAGTCAGGGACTACTTTCTTCAACTTCGTAAAGAACGTGCTAATTCGAAAGTTAATTACAACACGACTATTGCTTAATGTTTAAATGGTAATTGCATGTGAAACGAACTTCCTGTATTCCCATTGTAAGCTCAATTTCCAGGTTATGTCCCTTTCAAACTCCTAATAACGGTGCAATAATTGCGCTATTACGGTGAAACGGGGTACATAACAACAATAACTTCTGCGAGTGAACCAAAAGACAATTTATATTAACATTTCAAGTTTGGTGTAGCACTTCACCCGATAAGCAAATAAATTACACAAATGTACCATTGTGCAGAATAGCATGGATTCTTCTATAAGTAATACACTATTATTATAAGTTTTATTTGTTATGTGTAATGTAGTAATTTATTTAAAATCTTATTATTACATGTGTGCATATGCAGGAGTTTATTTGACGGCTCATTCAGGCTAAATGTACCTAAGTTAATATCACTATGCGCGTTGAAAAATCCCGGCTTATCTGAGATTGAAATATCCATTTTGAGCATAATGTATACCTACATTACGTTAATTTTCACCAACTTTATCTTTGCGGAACTTTAGGGAAATTAGTATCGAAAAAGTTATTCGGCGCTATCTATTAAGCGTTCGGCGAGTATTCGCGATGTACATAAGTGTACATATGTTGTACAGAGAGCAAAATATATTTAAGAAAGTATGTATTTGTGTAAACGAAATGAGTAAATTATTTATGAACGCGCGGAACCACAAACTACAAGTAGGATTATAAAATGTAACTATTAAGGGCGCTCACCACTCCAGCAATTTTACAGGGCCTCACGGGGACAACGATTCCGAACGTATTTCTAAACCGATCGAGCTTAACGAGTGCTCATATCGAAGATGAAACGTTGACTTGTGTTTATATGGGAGGGGATTGTCATATAAAAAAGTGCAACGACATAATTTCAATGCCCTTTTAACTAGGAAGGAGGTGCTCGATCGAAAATCGCTTCCATATAAACACACGTCAACATTTTGTCTTTAAAACGAGTACTCGTCGAACTCGATCGGTCTTGAGTTACGCTCAAAATCGTTGTTCCCGTGGAGCACCTTTTTCATGATTTTCGGTTACTGGCTCGTTATTTGGGCTCTCCTTAGCAACCGTTGCCAAGTGTGGGCAGAGCGTCCAACTGGCGTGTGCGTGCGTCCGTGTCACAGACACACCTCGGCGTCTAGTCGGAGCCGTGTAGCCGTTGTGTCGTCCTATGCGGGCAAGGTCACACATATTTTTCGACCGTCGCTAAACACCACCTATTACGCGTTGCGTCTCCCTCATCCGAGCGAGAAACTACGATTTGGTTACCTTCCACCGAATTCGATGCTAATTCCATCTAGCGGTGGAAGTCATCGTCCCTACTTTGGTGGTGAACGCCGTTAAGGTTCGAGTGTTATTGCTTTTTAACGATCACACTGTTGGTTGTTCTACTGCCTACTCTCATACTTGGTATACTTCCAATACTAATGAAAATATGTTACTGCTCGAAATTATACATGATGTAAAGGAATAAATGTTCGTCTTGATTTAACTAACATGGTTATTGTCAATGTCTTTTATTCGGGTAATGATACGTACTTGAAGAGAGAGAGTACGGTAATGTCTGGATTTTAGAGTGTTCTTCTTATTTTATTATTGGAATTCCTACATTCATTTTAACAATCTCCGAAACAGTTTATGTGAAATCTACGTATATCTGTAAGACATTTCGAAAGGAAGAAAATTCACATGCAGGGTTAAAATAACAATTAGGTGGAAGTAATGCGTAAAGGTGTTCGACATTGTCTAAAAGAAATTTTAGAAAATTTTGATATTTTATTTGCATGTCTCTTCGTTGTTTAATCTACGGATGAAGATAATTTTGACGTGAATCACGTTATTTTCGTTTAGCTAAAGACCACTTTCACCAGTTAATTGATATGGACATTTTTACAGCAATATAATGACACTGTAACTAACCTTGATAATGCTGAATCTTAGAAAATTCAACTGCATTTTTGGTGTAGTAGAATTGTACTCATTTCATGTTTTACCACACAAGTTTGAAATTGTTATTGAGCTCCTTGCATTCTGTGTTAAAAAAATCGACGAATATGCTATTATAAAACAATTGCGAATCCCGTGACATTGAATATGTCGATCCTTTCATTAGTATTGGAGTCTAATAAAAATTGCTTGCAGTGTGCTATTGGCGCCTATAGGCGCTTTTAAAATTTGCTTGTAATATATTGTTAGCGCCAATATGAGCTTGGTAATTACCGTCAACTTCGTAGTATCTGCATAGCAACAAATAAGAAGGAATATGCCCGGACGAAAAGTTTTACTGTCCACGGCGTAAGTCACGATTAAGGTGAAGTGGAACACGTCGAGGAACTTGATCGACGTCGGTAAAGAAGATTCTTCTAAATACTTACGTTGCCGACGTTCGTTTTTATATCGACAGCTATATCGAATTATATTGGGTATTGTACCAAATGGCGTACTCCACCTGTCGTTTTCGTACAATAATTATCAAGAAATCAAAGTAAAACTTCATAAATCCTCTGAATTCGTGCTTTCTGGGGCCCTAATTGACTGCAGAGGGACCCCCTGCGCCATCTGTGATTTCCAGGTCAATTAAATTTTCACTCCGAGACCTCGTATTACCATCGTTTCAGCATAGAAGCGCATACAACACTTTTTTGCCTTTATCCCGTTCAAATGCGAGTTTATCGATTACCAGAGTGTTCTAAATTGCCGTAAAATTGTCCTGACCCTTTCAATTATCATATCAGAGCCTTCAATGATTGTATATTAACACTTTACCGACCGGAAGCCTATTAATCGATTTTGCGCTACCCGTGATCGCCATTTACTTCCACATTCGCCGGTCGGTAAAGTGTTAATCGAAATATGAGAGCTCGACGACATTTTGGTTCTGATCTGAACCAAGTTAAAAAATTTGTTTACAAAATCCAAATTTTGTATGTGTCAGGACAATTCTTAGTTGATCAGGAGTGATGCGTCAAAGTTTCGGACAGTTTGGTCTAATACCCGTAAAAAAAAGTGTCTTTTTCGAATCGACTGATTTGAGGGGGGGTTTCACTTCATCTTAAACGCCTATCGTCTACTACGCGTGATATGTATTAAAATATACTTCATCGAAAAACGTTAAATTGATATGTTTTTGCACCTTCGATGGGCTACTTATAAAGTTGAATTCAACAAAAAAGGTTTATACAATATTTATCCAATAATTTTTATATCTTAGCATCATAAATGTTACTTTCATTTTCTTTTGGAGAAAAAATAACCTCGCCAGAGTGTTCTAATTGTCCATTGTCGTGAGAACGAAGTGTTGCAAGCAAATGTTTGTCACTGTTACGAAATCGCATGGAATAGAATTCCTCGAGTTATCAAAATTCCCTTCGGCTAATTTTAAGTTGATATCTGTTAATCCTCCTTCGATATTTATAAACAAGACAAGTGACCTATTAAAAACTATCAATAATACAAACTATTACGTCTCTTTGCAGACGGAATGAAAAATAAACGATTTTTTTGTTTGTTACATTATTTTACAAGATGTGTTCAAAGTCATGAACATTGGAGTGCAACTCGCAGACTCTGGGTCAAAGTTTAATTTG
Source organism: Orussus abietinus (assembly GCF_000612105.2). Classification (NCBI taxonomy): domain Eukaryota; kingdom Metazoa; phylum Arthropoda; class Insecta; order Hymenoptera; family Orussidae; genus Orussus; species Orussus abietinus. Next base: position 21,817 of record NW_019394591.1, on the reverse strand, counting down.
TAAATAAATAATTTGAATTTCCCTAGTCAAAGATGAATTAATGACTTATTTTAGAAGGATGCTCAATTGTAATAAAATGGCAAAATGCATCTGTGCAACCGGATACATAAGATTTTCATTAATTCTTAGAAAATGTATGTACCTATTAATATCTCACGTTCGACGATTACCCTCAATGAATTGTGAGAAAATATATTTATTTTCCAGTTTGTTATAAATATCATACGTTATAACCAAAAGTGACATTTGAAAGCATTAACACTTTTACCTTGATAAGAATTACGATATAATATCAGTAAACAATAATAATAAATTTAGCAACCCTTTGGTGTTCAATTGTACTTATGTGACGTAAATAAATGTTTATAATGTACGGTATATTACCAAGTGTTACGTATAATAATTGCACGAGAGCAATTTTACGTCGTCACCCGATGCTCTAGATCACTTGATCCTAATTACAATCAGAGTGAACGTCGTAAATGCATAATTAGAATAACAGGAACAACTATTTATTCAAACATGTATATATATATAATGTATATATATATGTATCAATTTATTCATATGAATAAATTGTTCTTATTATTATTATATATGTATACATTTTTATAATGTGAAAGGTAAGTTCCGAATTTCTTCAATTTTACGACTTTGTTCTAGAGAAAAATGTTGCAAATGGAATAGAACGCGTACAGAAAAATACATTAATATTCCAAAGTAATTGATCATATGTAGCAAATACTTATTATGTTAATAACATATATTTCATCAATAGTAAGAAGCCGGTTTTGGGTACAGATTCCTGCACCGACATGTTACCGACACTTCGAGAACCTTTGAACTTTTGGCTGTTACTCATATCTCGCTTTTAGCAGCGCTTTTAAACGTCTTTTAGTTTCTTTAGCTTCTGTTAGGTTATAAACGTCTTTCAGCACATATATGAACACGGAAATATTTTAAGGAACAATGAATTAATTTGCCGCTTGTATTCAAAATTGTTTAGAATTTTACGTTTTCAACCTAACGGGTTCCACAGATACATGATATACGTATTCGGGAGGTTATCATCTTTTAGCGCACACATAAACACGTAAGAATTCTTAAGAAATAATTAATTTAGCGTTTGTGTTCAAATTCATTCGACTTAACCCTATTTAATATGAAATTTCTAATTGGATTTGTTATTTTATATTTAAAAAGAGAAGGGCGTAATGTACTTTGCGCTCGCGTACAAAACTAGGGACGTATTATTCGTTGAAATATACGCGGAGGAAACCACGTATATTACATGGCGTATTATACTTACCCAACCCTGCTCCTGGATGAATACAGTTCAGTAACCGTACTCTATCGATGCGACATGGCCATCCGGTCCACCCATTCGGTGGCGCCATCCGTGGACGCGCATCGGAACTCCGTACGAGCGTCGCGGCCCTCGCGGTCGAACGCCCTGCAGTCGCTCGGTCGGCCAAAGCGTTCCCTACTTAGCCGACGGATACCGACGGACCCGCGAGGGGACCGGTTTCTCTCCTCGTGCTATCGCGCTGTACCGCTCGCTCGGCACGCACTCTCGGTGGCTGCATCAGTACGTACGCGTACGCGTCATTACGAGCACGTTAGGTCGGAGCGCGGGTCTGAATCTGCTCTCGGATCACGTGACCGGCCAAGTGGCGATCAACGCCGATCAGGCGCGATCAGGCGCGATCAGGCGCGACGGACGCGGTGCAGTGGACCCATTCGAGGCACGAGCAGGCACCCGCCTGTTTAGGTGCATCGGTAACGCTCGAAACGCGTCAGGATTACCGCCCCCTCGGTGTATCTCCCGACATATCGAGCCTTTCGCGTCCGTTGATCGAGGCCAGCCATGGCCCGGTTACTGCCGAGCCGTCGCAGCCTCTAGCGAGGCGCGTGTTTTGTTCCGGTAGGTGCGGAACTCTGGCAGCGACTGCCATCGCAGGTGCATCGCGGAAGACGTCGGTCGACGTCGGTCGGCATCGGTTCGCGCTAGTCGCGTGTAAGATGTGGGACGTGGTCGCAACGCGCCCGGCTCGCAGCGAAGATGGGTCCTGGTGAGGCCCGCGAGGCCGCTGGACCCGCTCGAAGGAGGCATGGACGGCATCGCCGACGGCGACGAGCAGACCCTCCAGGCGATCCTCGGTGAGTCGCCTCGGCTCCTACACCGAAAACTTTTCCCATATTCTCGCCGTTTCGCGCAGGCGCGGTTGCCAACCCGAGTTCCCTGCCTCGGAGTGGAGGCTACCGAGTTTCCAACTTTGGATTTAACTTGTTCCGATGTTTTTAGGGGATGTGAAGTGGCATCTTAGGGGTCATCCTTCATGGAACTTTTCTCCGAATTGGGTGTACCAATGCGTTTCAAATTTTGAAACTTTCCGACTTTGAATTTAAATTGTTCCGATGTTTTTAGGGGATGTGAAGTGGCGTCTTAGAGGTCATCCTTCGTGGAACTTTTCTCCGAATTGGGTATGCCAATTTGTTTCAAATTTTACCACATGAACAAGGAGACCCTGCGGTCGGTCTTGAAACTCACAACGTTTTATTTCTTATTAAAATTGTTGAAAATAGCTATAAACAAATTATCTTAAAATTGAAATTTCATGAGTTTCAGGACCTTCCTTACATCCGCCATATTCATATTGTCAAGTTTCCGACGATTCGGTACACCCACTTCGGAGAAAAGTTTCATAAATAATACCTCTTTGATGCCACTTTCACACCGCCTTAAAGGAACGTCACGTGCGCGTAATACGAAAAAGTGCGCGAAGTTTGAAGTGTTCAAAACCTCCACGATTTAGGCAGCTTTCGTTACTTCTAGTTGCAGTAAGTCGGATAACAGCGAAATTATACGATGGTGTCCATCCATTTCACTGTTTTATTTAGGAGCAGTTTGGATATTATGCCGCGGGGATTCCAAAATGTATAGTGGCGGATATGACTTCCGCGCAGGTACGGTGTCGCAGGTGTATGACGAGAAGGTATTCATGTCCACCAGTGTACGTATCGCGCATGAACTGTAAAACGATGTAGCACGCGGCCTCCTTGGCTAGAACTAAGATCTAGGTAGAATTAGGATAAACAATCTGAGGAAAATTATAATACGAAAACGAATAAGTTAGGATTTGGACGGCAGCATAAACCACGCCTAAGGTGAAGTGAAACACGTCAAGGAATTGATCGACGTCGGTAAAGAAGATTTTTCTAAATACCTACGTTGCCGAAGTTCGTTTTTATATTGACAGCTGTGTCGAATTATATTGGGTATTGTACCAAATAGCATACTCCACCTGTCGTTTTCGTACAATAATTATAAAGAAATCGAAGTAAAACTCCAGAAACCCAGTGGATTCATGGTTTCCAAGGCCCCAATTGGCTCCAGAGGGAGCCCATGCGCCATCTGCGATTTCCAAGACAACTATATTTTCACACCGAAATCTCGTATTACCATCGTTTCAGCATAGAAGCGCATAAGACACTTTTTTGCCTTTATCCCGTTCAAATGCGAGTTTATAGATTGCCAGAGTGTTCTAAATTGTCGTAAAATTGTCCTGACCCGTTCGATTCTCATATCAGAGCATTCGATAATTGTATATTGATCGAAATATGAGAGCTCGACGCCATTTTGGTTCTGGTCTGGACTGAGTTAAAAAATTTGTTTGAAAAATCCAAATTTTTAATGTGTCAGGGCAATTCTTAGATGATCAGGAGTGATGTGTCAAAGTTTCGGACAGTTTGGTCTAATACTCTTAAAAAAAAGTGTTGCATTCGAATCGACTAATTTGAAGGGGGTTTCACTTCACCTTAACGATGTTCACCACCAAAGTGGGGACGATGACTTCCACCGCTAGATGGCATTAGCATCGAATTCGGTGGGAGGAAACCAAAACGTACTTTCTCGCTCGGATGAGGGAGACGCGACGCACAATGGGTAGTGTTTAGCAACGGGCGAAAAATTAGTGCGTATTTTGCACGTATAGGACTCAAACAATGGCTAGACGCCTCTGGACTAGGCGCCGAAACGTGGGGGACACCCGGGCGCACGCACGCGCCAGTTGGACGCTCCGCCTAGTGTCGGAAACGGCAACTAAAGAGTGTCCAAATTCCTCGCGAGAAACCCGAAAATCCTGAAAAAGGTGCTCCACGGGAACAACGATTTTGAGCGTATTTCTCAACCGATCGAGCTCAACGAGTGCTCGTTTTAAAGATAAAATGTTGACGTATGTTTAAATGGAAGCGATTTTCGATCAAGCACCTCCTTCCTAATTAAAATAGCATTGAAATTATGTCGTTGCACTCTTTTATATGGAAATTACCACTTATCGAAAATCGCTCCCATGTAAACACAGGTCAACGTTTCATCTTCGATATGAGCACTCGTTAAGCTGGATCGGTTTAGAAATACGTTCGGAATTGTTGTCCCCGTGAGGCCCTGCAAAATCGCTGGAGTGGTGAGCGCCCTTAATTGTCGTTAAATTGTCCTGACGCTTTCATTTTTCATATCAGAGCCTTCAATAATTGTATATGGATCGAAATATGAGAGCTCGACGTCATATTGGTTCGGGCTGAGCTACATTTTTTCTTTAAATCCAAATTTTGAACGTGTCAGCACAATTCTTTGATGATCACGAGTCATGTGTCAAAGTTTTGGACAGTTTGATCCAATACCCTTAAAGAAAATGTTTTATTTGAATTGACTGATTTGAGGGGGGTTTCACCTTAAGAATTAGACTTCCGTGGTGGTGCATTCAAGGCCAACGGTTCGAATTCCTTTACCGAGACCGATGATCAGGAATTTCATTGCATCGAAATGGCAATCTTTGTATCCGATGAATGGATGCGAGACGAGCAATAGGTCAGCACAGTATTGCGAAAATCATACCTTCTGCTGACCTTCGGATGTAATTGTTGTCCGTTCGTGGAGGATCCTTGAAAACATAGCACGGAATTCGTCCGCTTTGTAGAACTTTTCCAAGTCAGAGGCGACTCGATATAAAAAAATGTTAAAATTTGAAAAGCCTTAAGGTGAAGTGAAACACGTCGAGGAACTTGATCAACGTCGATAAAGAAGATTTTTCTAAATGCCTACGTTGCCGATGTTCGTTTTTATATTGACAGCTGTGTCGAATTACATTGAATATTGTACCAAATGGCATACTCCACCTGTCGTTTTCGTATAATAAATATCAAGAAATCGAAGTAAAACTCCAGCAATCCTCTGGATTCAATCTTTCTGGGGCCCTAATTGACTGCAGCGGGACCCCCTGCGCCATCTGTGATTTCCAGGTCAATTAAATTTTCACTCCGAGACCTCGCATTACCATCGTTTTGGCATAGAAGCGCATACAACACTTTTTTTGCCCTTATCCTGTTCAAATGCGAGTTTATCGATTACCAGAGTGTTCTAAATTGTCGTAAAATTATCCTAAACCTTTCGATTCTCATATCGGAGCCTTCGATAATTGTATATTGATCGAAATATGAGAGCTCGACGCCATTTTGGTTCTGGTCTAGGCTGAATTAAAAAATTTGTTTACAAAATCCAAATGTTGTATGTGTCAGGACAATTCTTAGATGATCAGGAGTGATGTGTCAAAGTTTCGGATAGTTTGGTCTAATACCATTAAAAAAAAGTGTTGTATTCGAATCGACTGATTTGAAGGATGTTTCACTTCAGTTTAATGAGCCCTGTACTTCTTGATAAAAAGAGAAATCTTGCCCGGGAGACGTGAAAACCCGGATATTATTGCAAATTGCGACGCATATGAGTCGAAGGTTTTTCCGAAAGAGCGGAACAATACTCTGAAATCTCCTGGAACGTAGAAGGAAAGATCACGGGAACTTGCCAACTTGTTGAAGAATTAACTTTGTGCAACCTGTTTCGATTTTCCGCGTCCTTCCTTGTCACGTAAATAATAGTCGAGGTTTCAGTTGATTTTATGATTTCTTCATAAATCTGAGATTCTTGCTCGCCAGAGGCCGGCAAGGGATCAAAGATATGGAAATTCTATTTACTTTTTAAGGGGTTATATGCAGTTGTCAGAGGCGAAATTCAAGAATTTTTTGTCGTAACTCAAATGCATTTCTTAATCGAAAACTGAGCGTGATTTCGTAGTACAATTATTGAACTTGATGTATAATTTTTGTTGTCAAGGTATATTAAAAATTTGCCGAGGTACAGGAGTTCTTTGAAAAAGTTGTTTTTTGTGGTGTCCACGATATCTCAAAAAGTTTTTCACCGATCGGCTTCAAATTTATAGGGCTCGTTTTACATATGAAGGACTACTGAATGAATGAAGCATTTTTATTTCTCTATGAGAACTTGTTGTTTTATTAAGGAAAGACAAAAATGTTATAAGACAAAAAAAGTGATTTTTCAGTAAAACCATTTTGGGAAAAATCGGAATTCAGAAAAATCCTTTGTTCATCCAACAGTTCATGTGTAGAATAACCCCTAGAAATTTGCAGCCGATCGATGAAATATATTTTATAATATCGTGGTCACCGCAAAATAAAACTTTTTCGGAGAATTGCTGTACCGCGCCAATTTTTAGATATATCTTGACAAAAAAATGATATATTAAGTTCAATAATTGTACTATGAAATCACGCTCTGTTTTCGATTAAAAAATGCAGTTCAGTTTAAAAAAAATTCTTGAATTTTGCCTATGACAACTGCATATAACCCCTTAAGGTGATATGAAAGTGTGATGTATGCATACCAAAAAGTCAAAATATTTATAAAACTTTTATCCAAACTGGGTGCACCAAATTATCTGAAACTTCAACACGTGATTATGGAGGCCCTAAGAAATAACGCGCTGCTCGTGAAACTTCTGTTATCGAAAAAAATTTACTTATCTCGGACAAGAACCAAAAAAAGATGTTTTTTTCGAAAAATGAAATTTCACTGACAGCGCGTTCTTCCTTAGAGCCTCCATAATCACGCGTTAAAGTTTAAGATAATTTGGTGCACTCAGTTTGGAGAAAAGTTTTATAAATATTTTGAATTCTTGAAATGTATATATGTGCCCATAATTATGAAAGTGGTCGAAGTCAAAATTAAAAAAAAAAATGAGTTTATCAGTTATTTCACGCCATATTATTTCAAACGAAATTAATTCAATGTAATTTCGAAACAAAAAATATATGACTTCGATCACTTTCATAATTATGGGCACATATCACACTTTCATATCACCTTAAAGAGAAACCATTAAGGAGTCGTTCGAGATTTTAGGACATAAACATTTAATTTTAAGGATGTAAACGCTGAAGATGCGAAGGAATCATCGTTTATCCAACTAATTTTTCTTTTTAACGGAAATCGTTTATCGCTATTCCGATTAAGTGATTTTCATACCACCTTCATGCATTTATTTTTATTTCTGCCTTTTGCGACAGGTTTCATATTCTAAGTTTCATTACTTTCTTCAGAAATTGCATCTATGATCACCACTAAAGAAATTAACAAGCAAATCATTACATCGGGGATCCCTTTTCCATAGATTTAGGGCCTCGGTCAGGCGAGAGGACAATGTGCATTTATTTTAAATACGTACATTATATCTTCTCATTCTATTTCAACTTGTTAAGGTGAAGTGAAACACGTCGAGGAACTTGGTCGACGTCGATAAAGAAGATTTTTCTAAATGCCTACGTTGCCGACGTTCGTTTTTATATTGTCAGCTGTGTCGAATTACATTGGATATTGTACCAAATGGCATGCTCCACCTGTCGTTTTCGTACAATAATTATAAAGAAATCCAAGTAAAACTCCAGAAATCCTCTGGATTCATGCTTTCTGGGGCCCTAATTGACTGCAGAGGGACCCCCTGCGCCATCTGTGATTTCCAGGTCAATTAAATCTTCACTCCGAGACCTCGTATTCCCATCGTTTTGGCATAGAAGCGCATACAACACTTTTTTTGCCCATATCCCGTTCAAATGCGAGTTTATCGATTACCAGAGTGTTCTAAATTGTCGTAAAATTGTCCTGACCCTTTCGATTCTCATATCAGAGCCTTCGATAATTGTATATTGATCGAAGTATGAGAGCTCGATGCCATTTTGGTTCTGATCTGGGTTGAGTTAAAAAATTTGTTTGAAAAATCTAAATTTTCAATGTGTGAGGACAATTCTTAGATGATCATGAGTCATGTATCAAAGTTTCGGATAGTTTGGTCCAATACCCTTAAAAAAAAGTGTTGTATTCAAATCGACTAATTTGAATGGTGTTTCACTTCACCTTAACATATTCCTGTCATACTGATAAAACAATGTGGAGCGCTGTCGAGATTCACAGGACTACGGTATTATCAAACACGTAAATGCCGACGAAGCATCACAAGTTTCTCGCCGTCTCAAGGTCATACCCAGGCACCGCTGAACGTGGAATATACGTCAATTAATCGTATATAAATGTTTATTGAATGTATGTAAGATATATATATATATAAATATCTATGAACTCTATTTTAGATACACTCAAAGGCTAGATGTCCGGACATGGTACGTAATATATATATCGTAGATATCTACAATAGATGGTCTATAGACATTCATATGTATTTGTGGAAAAAATTAATTTAATACCACTTTTTTATCAGAGTTTGTTTGAGAACATCTTCAGTACAGCTGTGCAGACAAATCCTGCTGTTTTTAACACAGAAAATTTTTTTTGCTATTTTGGATTTGAAACTCGGGACTCACGGGTAGGAAGCAGGAACGTTAACAATGATGCTACCAAAGCCTACGAAGCAATAAATATTTTCCGAAATTATTAAGACCGATCCGGTACTTCTCGATCGGTGCTAAAGATACTTTTTGCATCTTGTTGTAAACTCATTCTAAAAAACATACTCGTAAGTGATTGTAAAATTAATTCATCTAAAAAATTGTAACAATATGTTATGAAATCATCTTTTTAATTAAAAGTGTATATCATAGATAATGTAAGTTTCCCTAATGTGTACGTTCACTATAAGTATATTATATTTTATATGGTGCCTGGTAATACATCATAACTTACATAGTGGTAAAAAATCATGATGTATGATCCTTACCCAAAGAGGAGGTAAATAAAAAATCAGAGTATGAACGAAATTAATAGTTTTATCAAGTTGGAACTTAGATGTAGACATTAAGTATGTATGAAAAATGTTAGGTTACATGAGGTGTCTTTTTATTTTTCTAAACGTATTTTCAACGATGTCGATTAACCTTTGGTAGATGTCTACTAGAGCTATTATATATTTCGTATGCGTTAAGAAATCAGTAGATATTTGTAGATCAATAGCGGGTATATAATTTTCATCTACAATAGACACAGATATGTATATATATCCTGTAGATATTTTTATAGGTGGATGATAGACGTTATACATTTACTATACCTATAGACCTAGGTTGCCTGGGGAAGTACTCGAGATCACTCGTGAAGAGAAGACTTTCATCCAGTTACCCTAATCATTTCATTGAACACGATGATACTAATTAAAAGTACACGTTTGACTACTATCCTAGTAGTATAGTATAATTTCACAATATTTGTCTGTTAATTTTGCTAAATATCTGAAGCGACAGATTTTTTACGATTTCTTGTAGACTTTCGATATATTTGTTGAAAATTTCAATGACATTTAGTTACAATTATTTATAAACGTGTATGGAAACTGTATTTTTAAATCTATGAACATATAATAAAAATACATTGTTTACTTTACGATTATTATCGAACACTTCATTTGGTACCAAGATAATATTTAAGAAATACTTGCATTAAAATGAAACGAAATGTTTTGTATATCTTACAAAAATATTATGAAAACACGTGGATCTAATATTATATAAATATTATAATGATAATATTCTAAAGTAAACGTTTTGCAAATATTTCAAGTGTCTGTTAAATATTTACAAAACGTACGGTGTTAATTAAATATATAGAAAATATGGGACAAATATTTTTTGCTACTAGGGTATGCTGTAATCAAAAAGGTTGCACCATCGAAAGTTGCGTACCTGTAGGCGAGGTGTCTACAAAATTCCTAGGTACCTATTTCCGAATTGAAACAACCTTCGCGCCATCTATGGGCTCGGCACGTAACGATCTTTCTCGTTACTCTTCTTGCCGCGCCGTAGTGAGAACCGCAACACAGAATCAACTCATTTACAAGATTTTATAAACACCAAGAAATTGCCTCGGACAAATAATAGACAATTGCAAGAAATTATAGGACTCGATACGGAAACGTTAACAAGCGTTGTATTCTATACAGGAACGTTTCCAGATATTTACCGTGACTCGCTAAAACCCGGCATGGCATTATAAGAATCGTGGCTTTGTTCCTCCTGTTATATAATCCGTATTTGCATCATTACCCAGCATTTCTTATGCAATTTTTTCTTCCCTTGGGCACTTTGGAAACAGGTGGAATGATTTCGAAGCTTAAGGCGATACGAAAGTGGCGCGAAGAGGTCTCGTTTATGAAACTCTTCTCCGAATTGAGTGTACCGAACCGTTTCAAACTTGACAATGTGAATATGGAAGGCATAAAGAAGGACCTGACACCCATGAAATTTCAATTTTTTCAAACATTTGTTTATAGATGTTTTCAAAATTTTGTATACAAATTGAAATTTCATGAGTTTCAGAACCTACCTTAATGTCTCTAAATTCACATTGTCGAGTATGAAACGATTCGGAAAAAACAGTTCCGAGAAAAGTTTCATAATCGAGACTACTTCACGCCACTTTCACATCACCTTAAGGGGCTATACCACTGTTATCGTCGAAAGAATTACACATTTTAGACCATTTTTTTCTCAAAAGGTACTGCATATAATGGCACCAACTTTTTTTCCACGAACGGTCCAATGTAGGAGAACGTAGGAAAATTTTTCTTTTTAGTCAAAAATATATATTTATTTATTTATTTATTATTACAAACGTAGAGTAGTAAGAAAATTGTTGCTGGCGCAAGTGATCGAAGCCCTCCTGATGATCCGAAACAAAAAATTAAAAAAGAATCTTAATCCGTTAGGCCGTCTCTATCGTCCGTACCTTAATTATTAATTTATATCATAAATTAACAAAATGGTGGCGCTTTTTGCAAAAGTGTTGAAAAAAAATACGTATTTTGCGCTATAATTGAGTCAAACGTACGAGTTAAAATTAAAATTTTACCATGATTGAGGTATAGATTTAGAATCTTGCTGAATTTTTGTTTCGGATCATCAGGAGGGCTTCAATGTCTGTAATAATAAATAGATATGTATTTTTTACTAAAAAGGAAAATTTTCCTGCATTCTTCTACATTAGACCTTTCACGGGAAAGCAAGATTGTGCCATTATATGTAGTACCGTTTTGAGAAAAAAAATGGTAGGAAATGTGTAATTTTTTTCACAGTGGTATAGCCTCTCAATTCTGGGACAAGGGCCTTTTGTTCCCGTACTTACCGAGTCTGCTTGATTCCCGCTTTGTAATGGGCATTTTGTATTCTTTCACTCGTACCCAGGAATACGCATATCGGTGGGCTATATCGGGCCGCGAAGAGACAGCGCCGACCAACGGGATCGTGTCGAGCGCTGGAAGCACAAGGCTGGAGTGCCGGGACCCACGCCGGCGTTCGCGCAGCCCGGTGGGGACTCACTCGGTCCGGTCCGCTGCACCTTCTACGGGCCAGACTCGCGGCCCGCGATGCCAATAGCCGCGTGCATTGACCTCGCGTCGAGCGGGCCGGTCGTCGGTCCCTTTAACCAATCTGCCCAAACCGAGCGTCGCCGACCTCCGGCCGCCCGGCGAGGGCGCAGGACCGCGGCAAGGACGCGCATGCGCCGCGCTGGGCGGGGCATACCTTCTACAGAAGTCATGGCCCTCCTGCTGGATCCGTTAAGGTGAAGTGAAACCACCCTAAAATCAATCGATTCGAATACAACACTTTTTTTAAGGGTATTAGACCAAACTGTCCGAAACTTTGACGCATCACTCCTGATCATCTGAGAATTGTCCTGACACATTCAAAATTTGGATTTTTGTACAAAATTTTTTAACTCAGCCCAGACCAGAACCAAAATGGCGTCGAGCTCTCATATTTCGATCGAAATACAATTATCGAAGGCTCTGATATGAGAATCGAAAGGGTCAGGACAATTTTACGACAATTTAGAACACTCTGGTAATCGATAAACGCATTTGAACGGGATAAGGGCAAAAAAAGTGTTGTATGCGCTTCTATGCTAAAACGATGGGAATACGGGGTCTCGGAGTGACATTTTAATTGACCTGGAAATCACAGATGGCGCAGGGTGTTCCTCCGCAGTCAATTGGGGCCCCAGAAAACTTGAATCCAGAGGATTTCTGGAGTTTTACTTCGATTTCTTGATATTTATTGTACGAAAACGATAGGTGGAGTATGCCATTTGGTACAATATTTAATGTAATTCAACGCAGCTGTCAATATAGAAACGAACGTCGGCAGCGTAGGCATTTAGAAAAATCTTCTTTATCGACGTTGATTAAGTTCCTCGACATGTTTCACTTCACCTTAAGGTGAAGTGAAACCACCCTCAAATCAGTCGACTCGAATAAGACACTTTTTTAAGGGTATTGGATCGAACTGTCTGAAACTTTGACACATGACTCGCGAGCACCTAGGAATTACCCTGACACTTTCAAAATTTGGATTTTTAAAACAAATTTAAACACCTTATGGTGAAGTGAAACACGCCGAGGAACTTGATCAACGTCGATAAAGAAGATTTTTCTAAATGCCTACGTTGCCGATGTTCGTTTTTATATTGACAGCTGTGTCGAATTACATTGAATATTATACTAAATGGCATACTCCACCTGTCGTTTTCGTATAATAAATATCAAGAAATCGACGTAAAACTTCAGAAATCCTCTGGATTCAATCTTTCTGGGGCCCTAATTGACTGCAGCGGGACACCCTGCGCCATCTACGATTTCCAGGTGAATTAAATTGCCACTCCGAGACCCCGGATTCCCATCGTTTTAGCATAGAAGCGCATACAACACTTTTTTTGCCTTTATCCTGTTCAAATGCGAGTTTATCGATTACCAGAGTGTTCTAAATTGTCATAAAATTGTCCTGATCCTTTCGTTTCTCATATCATAGTCTCCAATAATTGTATTTTCATCGAAATATGAGTGCTCGACGCCATTTTGGTTCTGGTCTGGGCTAAGTTAAAAAATTTTGTCCAAAAATCCCAAACTTGAATGTGTCAGGACAATTCGTAGATGATCAGGAGTGACGTGTTAAAGTTTCGGACAGTTTGGTTTAATACCCTTAAAAAAAAGTGTTGTATTCGAATCGACTGATTTGAAGGGTGTTTCACTTCACCTCAAGTTCGTATCTCTTACTAAGGTATGATTCATGTATACGTACAATGTATCGCGAATAAATGAAATTCATATTTATCTCTCACTGTTTACACATTCGTCATTTTGCTAAATGCTTATACTAACAGCGAAGTGTTGACTTCTTTAATTTGTGCCTGCGAGTTCAATTATGATTCACATTTGTAGGTACCTAGCGGGAGGTGCTTGAAACAAGTAACCTGAATAACTCTTTCAAAAGTGTAGAGTAAAATTCATTTATGTCAACCCTTTCATTACGGCAGATAACCGCCATTGAACGCGACACCGCGCCGAAGGGGTGTACATAAAGTTGACATTGCCACTTTAGCACAAATCAATAAAATTTGTTGCAGAATTTATTGCTAATTTATTGCTATTTTATTGCGCAAAAAAAAAATGTATTGCTCTTATAGTTCTTCGAAAAACTGGCGATGCCAGTTTTATATTAAGCTAGCATTGCCACATTGTAAAAACAATAATACAGCAAGTGTTGATAATCAACGTATACGCCTGAATTTATTAGGAAACACCATCGGGAAATTAGTCGACAATCAATGAATGCCAAGCAGAGATCGAACAAAGCTCAAGACGTTTTGAAGTGACATACCCTGTTAAAAAATATTCATAAAATTCATACACTTTTAGTACATAAGGTTGCAGTAAAATTATAAATTTGATGTCTTAATAGTGAATTAGTGTACATTATTATGAAATTCTAAGGAAATTTAGAATTTTATACCACCGTGTTATAATTTTGTGATATTGCGGAGAAAAATTATAAATTTGATATTCCACTGTCATTTAGTACGCATTGTTTGCAAATTTCTTAGACGAGTATTTAATTTTATCATCGTTACGAGGTCAGATGGCGCTGCAAACACCATCTAATTTCTTCGATTAGAGTGTGAATCCCCTGATTTGCTTTTCCTCAACGGAACACCGTTGAACCTCCTTGTTCCCTCTCTCTTCATCTCTCCTTTTGCAGATACTTATTATATATATAAAGATACTACTTATTATGTATATAAAGAATAACCGCTACAATGGACCGTAATCAAACGCTAAGAATTAGGACCACTATCTGTCAAAAACAATGTGACAGTTCAAGTCCCGAAATGAGAATGCTTCTTTGATGAGCGCCAATTGGCGCAGTTTGTCCGCGGAATTTCAGAGAACTAAAATAGCTGGAACCGTCAAGTCAAATGTACCGACTACGTCGCAATCTTTCAATGCACTACATTTTTAAAATACATCATATACGGACTTGATTTTTACTTCGCTGAGAGAAATTTACGAAATGCGATGCAGTAACCTTGCTACGAAGAGTTCATGTTGTATAAATTACTGACGGAATGCACACAGAATTCTTTTTATGACATGGAGTATTTGTAAAGCATACGTTTTGCGTCAGGATAGCTCACAAAAAATTCATTGATAAGTCGTCTAAAGAAATTTGTCGGATTTGCTTCGATCTAGTGTACAACTTTTGTAAAGAAACAAATCCCTTTTAAAATGGAAGCGATCTGAAAAATTAATCGAATATGCGATTTTATAAATCTTTTCATCTAAAAATGAAAGAGCTCTGTAGCCGGAATGTTTTACCATGTACACGCGTTTAAGGAAGAGTTATCGGGGCACGGAAGTATTCGAGTTGTTATTTTGGGTAATTCCTTTCTCGTTGAGGTCAGAAAAGAAGTCATACGAGACGTCATTACACACTCGTGCTGTTCTTGTATGCTTTGCGATAAAACAAGTGGGACGTATATTAACAAGACTTTCGTTTCAGAAATGTGTTGTCAGCTCTCCATCGGATGAAAGCTGGACGGGAGAAGTGATCACGCTTTAAGGTGAAGTGAAACACGTCGAGGAACTTGGTCGACGTCGATGAAGAAGATTTTTCTAAATGCCTACGTTGCCGACGTTCGTTTTCATATTGTCAGCTGTGTCGAATTATATTGGGTATTGTACCAAATGGCATACTCCACCTGTCGTTTTCGCACAGTAATTATAAAGAAATCGAAGTAAAATTCCAGAAATCCTCTGGATTCGTGCTTTCTGGGGCCCTGATTGACTGCAGAGGGACCCCCTGCGCCATCTGTGAATTCCAGGTCAATTAAATCTTCATTCCGAGACCTTGTATTATCATCGTTTTGGCATAGAAGCGCATACAACACTTTTTTTGCCTTTATCCCGTTCAAATGCGAGTTTATCGATTACCAGAGTGTTCTAAANTTTACATCAAAGGGATCACTTTTTGATTAAAAAATTATACCGTCTAGAACTGTTGCTGAAGAAATGACATGTTAAATTTGTGCCTAATATCCAGAATATAAAGGACAGTCATTATTTGTCGCGTTAACGTGTTTAAATAATTTTCAATTACTTGTTTCGTCCTGGGATGATTGTTTCTTGAGCGAAATGACTTTAAAAATAAGCAAAAATCCAAATTAATAATAATCTAATCTGATATTGTGGTTTTTATTATTCTGAAACAGAGTTCATCGTGATTTTACACCGATTAAGAGAATTAACATGTTTTATCACACATGCTCACATAGAACATGTACATATCGTACGCGTATATTGACAATATCTACAGATATCTATGAGATATATAAAAAAGGGCTATATAGCCGTCTAATTTATATATATATATTAATTCATACATGTATATGAGGCGTGATACGATATTTTATACACATTGCACATATATTAGTACAATCTTATATACTAAAAGTGCATGAATTTTATGAATATTATTTAAAGATACTTCATTTAAATGTGGGCAATTTTTTATAGCGTAACTACATTTTTATAAGTCTGTGAAAGCTGAATATAAACTATCAATTTAATGTTTTCGAATAGTTTCGATCTCTATACAGGTTATACAGACTTCTATGATATATGTACTGAAAATACAGGCGTTAAAAAGATTTACATATATATTCACGGGATATTTTTATTATGCATACCATAGATAATGTAAGTTTTCTATACTTATGCCCTAATTTGTACGTCCACTATAAGTATGTTATACTTCATACGGTGACTGGTAATGCATCATAATTTACACAGTGGTAAAAAGTCATAATGTGTGGTCCCCAGCCAAAAAGGAAGTAAATAAAAAATCAAAGTATGGACAAAATTGACAGTCTTGTCAAGTCGGAATTTAGACATAAACATTAAGTATGTATGAAAACTGTTAGGTTGCATGAGATTTCTTTTTATTTTTCTAAACGTATTTTCAAAGATGTTGATTAATCTTTGGCAGATGTTTACTAGAGCTATTACATATTATGTATGCGTCAAGAAATAAGTAGATATTTGTAGATCAATAGTGGATATATAATTTTCATCTACAATAGACATAGATATTTATATATATTCTTTAGATATTTTTTTAGGTGGATGATGGACGATATACGTTTCCTATACCTATATAGCTAATTTAGACGACTAATTTACGGATATTTCACTTCATGGGGTGCCTGTACACTGATGTCTGTGGACTTTATTATTTACACGTGCAGGTAACAGAGCCCAAGAGCACAATCCTGTAATTATTTTAATAACAATTTCTTTAGAATTATATTTTATTTTCCTAGTTTGTACCTGAAATAAACGTTGTTCGTATACACACTGCTCATTTCTCTTTCCAAAAGTACTTTATATTTTAGTTTCTACAATCTTTTGAAGTCATGGTTGGCCTTATTATCCTAAGGTATCTTACTATTAATGTTTCTGGCGGATATTGAGACAATAGCGCATGTGTAGGACTTCCGGTTTCATCCAGCAGTGTATTTCATTGATCAATTCTGACTGAAACGTAAACATAATCAGAAGACGGTGAACCGTAAACAAGAACGCGGTACACGCACGAATGATTTTGTAACTTCCCGCTACAAACGGGCACTAGTAAAAACGGAAGTTTTTGGTTTCTCGCCAAGGTCGTCCTCTCTACTAATTAACACATTCGCGACCAGGAAATTTTTTCCGTTTCAAATACTGAGCAATGACGAAATAATGAAATTCTGAAACTGGTTGCCGCAAACTTGTATCGTATGTCGTTATGGACGTGATTCACGTCATCGGCAATCAGGAATAGAATTTAAAATGACGTGAATTCACGTCAGCGGCAACCAGGAATAGAATTTGAAAAGACGTGAATTCACGTCAGCGGTCGCGAATGTGTTAACGACAGGTTTGCAATTGTTATGGAAGCTCGAATTTGACTTTTTATAAGAGTGGCTAATTACGTTTACCCCTCGGTTTTCTCCTCATTGATGGTTATTGAGAGAAACTGCGTGAAACAGTACCCTAGTAGCATAGAATAATTTCTAAATATTTCTTTGTAATCTTTGCTAAATATCCCAAGCGACAGATTTTTTAAGATGTCTTGTAGATTTCATTCGAAGATATCCGAAATATTTGTTGAAAATCTCAATGACATATTTCACTTCAATAATTTATAAACATATATGGAAATTATATTTTTTAATTTATGAATATGTAATAAAAATGCATTTTTTACTTCACGACTATTATCGGACACTTCATTTGGTATAAAAAAACACGACAAATTTNTTTACATCAAAGGGATCACTTTTTGATTAAAAAATTATACCGTCTAGAACTGTTGCTGAAGAAATGACATGTTAAATTTGTGCCTAATATCCAGAATATAAAGGACAGTCATTATTTGTCGCGTTAACGTGTTTAAATAATTTTCAATTACTTGTTTCGTCCTGGGATGATTGTTTCTTGAGCGAAATGACTTTAAAAATAAGCAAAAATCCAAATTAATAATAATCTAATCTGATATTGTGGTTTTTATTATTCTGAAACAGAGTTCATCGTGATTTTACACCGATTAAGAGAATTAACATGTTTTATCACACATGCTCACATAGAACATGTACATATCGTACGCGTATATTGACAATATCTACAGATATCTATGAGATATATAAAAAAGGGCTATATAATTGTCTAATATACATGTATTGTACGAAATTAATATATGCATATGAGACGTGATAAGATATATAATATACATTATACATAATATTTATTTCACATATATCAAAGCTCGGGCCAATGCTGAACCAATATTGCAAGAAATTGAACAAAATATTGGCTACTTATGCATAAGTAATCGATTCCTGTAATTATGGACATTTATTATGTGCCTGTGGTATTGTCAGTATTCTTACATATTTTTAATCTGAAGTTGGGTAACATCTTTATTCATTGCTTGAAGTGTGTGTCTCGGCTATTAATTTTTCTCTTCTCTCATCTCCGTGTTGAGGACTGAGTATCTTTCTTTGAAGTAAAGCTGGAGTATCGGCATCTGATTCAGTAAGGCAGAAAGGTACTACGACTTAAACATAAAAAAACGGTTCTATGTCTTATGTGGAAACAAACTACTAAGTACCACTTGTGAGAAAGCCACGAGTGCCATGTGCCACGTACTGGGTCTTGTCGAAACTACTGATGGCAACCGTCATGAGGAACAACAGTTTCTGAGGACGAACATGTAATACTGAAACTGAAAATAAACAGCTAGTGGATCAAGAATGTGATAATGACGATGGTGATAAGTTTAGAGCAAAAAGAGACTTACCGCCGACATTCTCGTGCAATTTATCAGAATTTTTCTGCACTGAAGAGTACAGTAAACGTATGACGTATTATTCATGTATAATAAACGATCGTATGGTTCGGCAATATATAAATCATTAAAGTTCCCTTTAAAGATTTTTTGTGAATGTCTAATGACATATAAAAAATATATGTAATTCGTATATGTTAAGTACGCAGGAGATATATATCTATTGTACGTATACAGATATATCACGTATACGAACTAATTAGATATTCTCTGGATAATCGCAGATGTCTAGGTTTGGTATATGTATACCTATGGTTGATCTATATTCACATATACTATTTATATACAAAAAGTAGATATACATATTACGTCTAATATCGGAAAGAAATGGACATAATGGATAATCGTAGATATCTAGGTTTGATATATGCATATCTTTGGTTGACCAATATCTACATATACCGTTCACATACAAATAGTAGATATTCATATTTCGTCTATTTAATATCGAAAAGATATATACATTTACGATACTCCTGAGTGCAGAAAACTTGTCAATATCGTCATTAATACATTCTTGATCCACTACCTGTTTATTTTTAGTTTCAGTATTATACTCTTCGTCCACAGAAACTACTGCCCATTATGTATATACAGTTGGAATTGCCACTTTAGCACAATTCAATAAAATTTGTTGCAAAATTTATTGCCAATTAATTGCTATTTTATTGCACAAGAAAGAAATTTTTTTGCTCTTATACTTTTTCGAAAAATGGTGGCGATGTCAGCTTTATATAAAGCTAGCACTGCCACAATAAAAAAATAATTATTAAGTAAACGTTTATCGATGAACTATATACCAGAATTTATTGCTAATTAATTGCTCGCAGAAAAACAGAATTTCAATTTTTTTGCTCACCCCTAAAGGGGTGAATCGCAACCCCTAGTGATGATCGCAGGACAGAAACATGAAAAACATCGGAGAATCGAACTATTTCTTCACGTGGAAATTAATTGCTAATTAATTGCTCCGAGAAGATCCTAATTTCGAATTTTTTACGCAACCCCTAAGGTGGTAGGCCAACCCCTCTTATGTCGCGCCAGCATGGCCACGTAAGAAATGGGAGAATATAACTATCTCTTCGCGTGGGAATTAATTGCTAATTAATGTAGGTTTGAAAATTGTATTTTTACGAAGATATTGATCAATTAATTAACAATTAATTCCTACGCGAAGAAATAGTTCGATTCTCCCATTTTTTATGTGGCCATGCTGGGGCGACATAAGAGGGGTTGAAAAAATTCGAAATTAGGTTCTTCTCGGAGCAATTAATTAGCAATTAATTCCCACGTGAAGAAATAGTTCGATTCTCCCATGTTTTTCATGTTTCTGTCCTGCGATCATCACTAGGGGTGGCGATTCACCCCTTTAGGGGTGAGTAAAAAAATTGAAATTTGGTTATTCTGCGAGCAATTAATTAGCAATAAATTCTGGTATATAATTCATCGATGAACATTTACTTAATAATTGTTTTTTATTGTGGCAGTGCTAGCTTTAGCTGACATCGCCACCATTTTTCGGAAAAGTATAAGAGCAAACAATTTTTATCTTGTGCAATAAAATAACAATAAATTAGCAATAAATTTTGCAACAGACTTTATTGTATTGTGCTAAAGTGGCAATTCCAGTTTTATATACATCTGCCCACTGCTGTTCCTCTCGACGATTGCCACCAGTAGTTTTGATAGGACCCGGTAGATGGCACATGGCACGCTTGTGGCTCTCCCGCAAGTGGTACGTACAGTTCGTTTGTATATGAGACCCAATACCGTGTTCGATGTTCAAGTCGTAATACCTTTCTGCTTTACTGTTTCAGATGCCGATACTCCAGCTCTACTTCAAATAAAGACAACCTCAACCCGGAGTCGAAAGAAGAGAAAAAAACGATAATCGAGACATCAACGCACACTTTAAACAATAAATAAAGATGTTTCTTACCTTCAGATTAAAAATATGTGAGAATACTAACAGTGCAACGGGCACTTAATAAATATCCAAGATCACAGGAATAGACTTTTTATGCATAAGTAGCGAATATTTTATTTAATTTGTTGCAACATACTCGTAAGTAATCAGTAAGTAATACTCATTCACTTTTTCCTGCTTTAAAAGGGGTTTTGATAATATCAATTGTTCCTCTGGTGTACATTATATCATTACTTATACATTAATAAAGTTAATTCGATGATCCGTTTCGTTCATTTTATTTACTTATAATTTGATGGCGAATTTATACATAATATCCATAAGATTGTAAATAATATTAATGAAACTCGATATTTCCTTACGATACCTAATGGCTATTCATACTTTAACTATCAATGTCAAAATCACTTACTATTAGTACAAATAAATATAATTTAGTTCAAAATTAACCTATAACTTCCCAATCAAATTCTTTAACACTAGGTTTACGGGACCCGTCAATTTGACGGAATTCAAACTTTAAAAAGAAATACCGAAAAAACCATAGCATTAATTTTAACCATTTTTGTATCATAAATTAATCATTTCATCCAAAGAATTTGTACACGCAATTATTTTTTCCTAAGCCTTCTAATTATTAAAATCTGTATGTAGTATACCTATCTCTACGGAACCCGTCAAATTGACGGACTAGCTAATTTCATAAACTATCCATATATATTTGCTTCCTTGCAGGGAGTGTAAGGCGAAGATGAGAGTGAAAGTTTGCATTGAAAGTGGAGAAATGGAAGGATCTTCGGATAGTGAAGAGGAAAACTT